>NW_021941618.1:81795-151741 GCF_902148855.1 Sphaeramia orbicularis
TGTGAGTGTTCAGCACAGATGTGACACATGTAGTGGGTTAGGGTTAGGGTTAGGGCTAGGGCTAGGGCTAGGGTTAGGGCTAGGGCTAGGGTTAGGGTTAGGGGAAGGGTTAGGGCTAGGGTTAGGGTTAGGGCTAGGGCTAGGGTTAGGGGAACGTGTGTGTGAACCTGGTCCTAACAGCAGAGCTGTTACTGCACTTTGTAATCATGTGTGAAAAATGCCTCTCCCTTGTTCTGCACAGAATGTGGTTGAACACACACAACTGTTCTGTGTAAATGTCATCATGAACCTGAAGCTCAGACTGGTTCGTTTCCCTCCTCCCTCTGTGCACTGACTCCGTCATCATTTCTGTTTCTGCCCATTTGAACCTGAACAGAACCAGTGGAGTCAGAACATTTAGAACAGCAGAAGAATCTGATTTCAACAGATGGTCCACATGAGAACAGGAGTTTTCAAACCTGATCATGTCCAGAAACAGCGTTCCTGTGCTGTCATTAATGTGTCTGTGGGGGGGGTCCAGAGTGGGGGGGTCAGGTCCAGAGTGTGCCCTGTGCTGTCATTAATGTGTCTGTGTGTGTGTGTGGGGGGGGTCCAGAGTGGGGGGGTCAGGTCCAGAGTGTGCCCTGTGCTGTCATTAATGTGTCTGTGGGGGGGGGGGGGGGGGGGTCCAGAGTGGGGGGGTCAGGTCCAGAGTGTGCCCTGTGCTGTCATTAATGTGTCTGTGGGGGGGGGGGGGTCCAGAATGGGGGGGTCAGGTCCAGAGTGTGCCCTGTGCTGTCATTAATGTGTCTGTGGGGGGGGTCCAGAGTGGGGGGGTCAGGTCCAGAGTGTGCCCTCTGCTGGGGGGGGGGCTCACTCACATGCTGAATTAAACCAAAGGTTTCAGCTCTGTCACACATATGAGCCACATGAACAGTCAGATCAGCTGGAATGCCCGAAGCCGAACCCTCACGACTGAAGCATTTCAGGAAAATCATCCATAAAACTGTGACACTGTTAGGGAGGCCTGTATCTGATTACATAGAGTAATCAGATACATTCAGCTCCATTTTAAAGATCCATACTCCAAAGATGAAGACAGCCGAAATGAGAGCTGATGGGAAGTCGCTCATCTGTAAATAATGCCCAGACAGCTGTTTTCAGAAACAGATGTGAAGTTAGCCGGGCTGGATTCAATCAGAACTGCTGTAACATGTCTGAGTTCAAACCATCAAACCCAGATTATAAGAGGAAATAAAATTATTAATTCAAAATGATTTGTTACATAAAGATCTGACACTGAGCACAGAGAGCTTCAGATGAGTTTGAGTGGGACCAGTAATCTGATTACAGGGAATCTGGATTAAATGAATCTGATTGGACCGTCTCAAATCCAGGTTGTGGTCTGGATGTAGACCAGGACCTGGGCCCGTATTCCTACAGATCTGGAGAATCCTCTCAGAGCTCCTAACTGAACCTAAACATTCCTATCATCAGTCTGATTTTAGGAGTGATTCCAGAACTGTGAGCAAAGAATGGACAGAAACTGCTGTTAGTGAGGAGGCGTGGTCCACCTGCTGTAGGTATGAGTCATCATTTCAAAAGCTGTGATTGGTTGATCCTAAAAGCTAGAAAAATAAAAATAAAACCAGATAAAATTACTGACAATGAACAGTAACAAAAGTATTTGTTCTGTCAGTTGAACCAGACTTGTTTGTTCATTGACAAATATCTTGTGTAATTACAGGAGGTGTCACAACACAAATGTTGAATAAATGTATTTTTGTGAATGTATAACATGTATAAGCACTGATAAACTGTCCAAATACAGTTTTTATCAGTGGATTGGACAACTGAGTCTCACTGAAAATAATTTATATATATATTTATAGGGAATTGGATTGTTTTAATACATGAAAATATTCTTTATTAAACATTAAAAAGTATATATATATATATATAATCTCATGTAAAGTTAAGGCAGAAAACTGTATTTTAATTATAGAAAATTACTGTATATATATTTTTTTTTTTAGATGTTATTTTCTGTTATTTTACAGTATTTTTTTCGGCACCCCTGATGCCGAAATAATACTGTTTGTTTTTACAGACCGGTACCGGTACCACAACCGACCGGTACAGCAGTCGCTGTACCGGTCGGTTGTGGTAAAGAAGGAGCTGAGCCGAGAGGCAAAGCTCTCGATTTACCGGTCAATCTACGTTCCTACCCTCACCTATGGTCATGAGCTTTGGGTCATGACCGAAAGGACAAGATCCCGGATACAAGCGATCGAAATGAGTTTCCTCCGTCGGGTGGCTGGGCGCACCCTTAGGGATAGGGTGAGGAGCTCAGTCACCAGGGAGGAGCTCGGAGTAGAGCCGCTGCTCCTCCGCGTCGAGAGGGGCCAGCTGAGGTGGCTCGGGCATCTGTTTCGGATGCCTCCTGGACGCCTCCCTGGGGAGGTGTTCCGGGCATGTCCCACCGGGAGGAGACCTCGGGGAAGACCCAGGACACGTTGGAGAGACTATGTCTCTCGGCTGGCCTGGGAACGCCTCGGGATCCCCCCGGAAGAGCTGGAGGAGGTGTCTGGGGAGAGGGAAGTCTGGGCATCCCTGCTTAGACTGTTACCCCCGCGACCCGGCCCCGGATAAGCGGAAGAGAATGGATGGATGGATGTTTTTACAGATTTTTTTTTTTTTTTTTAACGTTGCAATCTGTAGCATTTAATTAATTGACTGTCATCCAGTGTTTGCAGAATCTCCCTCCTGCCTCTTCCATTTTGTCCTCTGCTTAAGGAACTCCTCTTCCCCTTAAAAGTCCTCCCCCTGCTCTGAACAGACCTCATCCTAGGAGTTCTCTCCAGGGCTAGGATTCTGTAGCTCTTATCTTTACTAGGATCCACTCTTCATTTTTAGGGGAAATTCTAAGAAAACATCATGATTCTAAGAATTTTCTTAGAATTTGGAAACTAGGAGCGACTCTGCACTAAGACTCTGTAGGAGTACGGGTCCAGGTCTAAACCCAGGTGGTGGTCTGGATCTGTCATCGCTCTGTCATTATCAGCTCCGCCTCCGGGTCACACATCACACATAACAGACACAATTAGAGAGGACTAGAGGTGGGGGGGTGGGGGACGGGGTCTGTGGTAACAGATACTCTGAGGATTAGGACGGACACGGTCTTGAAGGGACGGGGATTAGAGGACAGGGTAATGGAGAGGAGGGGGATTAACTGTGATGGATGGGTGGGGTGGGGGCGGGGCTGGGGGAGTGGCCTTAGAGGAGTATGGGTTTGGGGCCAATCACAGGGCAAAGAAGAAAATGATGGACAGGGTGGACAGAGGGGACAGAGTGGACAGAGGGGACAAAGTGGACAGACTGGACAGGGTGGACAGAGTGGACAGAAGGGACAGAGTGGACATAGTGGACACAGAGGACATAGTGGACACAGTGGACAGAGGGGACAGAGTGGACAGGCTGGACAGAGTGGACAGGCTGGACAGAGGGGACAGGGTGGACATGTCCATCCTGTCCATCTAAACCACATCTCAACAGGAAGTCGTCCAGTTGGGTGATGAGGACGTCTGAATAAAATGTCCCATTGAAAGAGATGGAGAAGGGGCGGAGCAGGTGGACATCAAACCCCACCTCCACCACTTTTAACTGTTAATGGTGCAGATCAAACCCCAAATGTGGACAGACAGACGTATGGACATATTTCTGTGGGATAGATCTGATTCCACAGAAATCACGGATTCCGGTTCTGATATTTTTCGTGTAAATAATTGTTGAATCATTTGGTGATTTTTGCCGTTAGCTGAATGTGATTATGATCGTCACATGGGGCCGTTTTCATAGGGGGGTCAAGGGGGGTTGATGGGGGTCAGTGTAGGGGTCCAGGGTGTGGATGGGGGTGGACCCCTTTGATGCTGTATTTATTACATTCAATCTAAACCCATGTTTCCTTCCTGTCCACGCTGGTCTGTAACGGACTCAGACCAGACCAGACCAGACCAGGACAGACCAGAACAGACCAGGACAGACCAGACCAGAACAGACCAGGACAGACCAGAACAGACCAGGACAGACCACACCAGAACAGACCACACCAGGACAGACCAGACCAGGACAGACCAGAACAGACCAGGACAGACCAGACCAGAACAGACCAGAACAGACCAGGACAGACTAGACCAGAACAGACCAGAACAGACCAGGACAGACCAGAGCAGACCAGGACAGACCACACCAGGACAGACCAGACCAGAACAGACCAGGACAGACCAGAACAGACCAGGACAGACCAGACCAGAACAGACCAGACCAGGACAGACCAGGACAGACCAGACCAGAACAGACCAGGACAGACCAGACCAGAACAGACCAGGAGAGACCAGACCAGACCAGACCAGACCAGACCAGGACAGACCAGACCAGACCAGACCAGACCAGGACAGACCAGGACAGACCAGAACAGACCAGACCAGACCAGGACAGACCAGGACAGACCAGACCAGACCAGACCAGACCAGGACAGACCAGAATAGACCAGACCAGACCAGGACAGACCAGAACAGAGCAGACCAGACCAGGACAGACCAGGACAGACCAGGACAGACTGACCCAGACTGAACCCCCCCATCCCCACCCCCCAGGCTCCCATTAACACCCAGACACTTTAAGGGTCGGTGCTGAATGAAGGAAAACGCTGATGTGACTGTGATAACACTGCAGCTGTCGGACCGACACCAGATCCTCCTGACCCCCATAAGACCACATTAAACCAGATCAGGGTCATGTTACCCCAAGGACACCAGGACTAAGACCACCAGGATGAACCTATGAACAGGACCACATCAGACCATCAGGTGGATCTGACCTGTCTGAAGTGGACAGGAACCAGGACCTAAGGACAGTTCAGGTCCAGATGTGGACCTGAACTGTCCTGAGGTCCTGACGGTCCACATCTGGACTGTCTGTGTTCATGGTTTATAGTTACTCTTCGGTAACATAAACTGTTTCGTCATCTGATTGAGTGTGTAACAGGAAGTAGGAGGAGACGGTGACATCACTGGTAAGGAGGGGGAGGGGAACTTCCAAATGAAACCCACCTGAGAGCGGAGTGTGGAGGGAAACTCAGACAAAGGAGAGAGACTGGACGGAGGTCTGAGAGACTGAAGAAGTGAGAATGAAAAGGAAAGGAGGAAGACTCTTCAAATGTTGTAACCGATAAATGTAGAAGTGGACTGATGTGGACCCTGGAGTTTTCAGAGGCAGATTAGAATCCCTGGAGCAGGCGGACCTGGTCCTGTGTTCCTGTTCGGACTCTTCCGGGTCAGAGGACTCTTTCCTGCAGATCAGTCTTTTCCCCTCACACTCCCCTGTCTGGCCTGAACACTTCCTGGTTCTCTCTCTCTCTCTCTCTCTCTCTCTCTCTCTCTCTCTCTCTCTCTCTCTCTCTCTCTCTCTCTCTCTCTCTCTCTCTCGTACATCCCTACCCTCCAACCTGCCCAGAACTGGACCGATTCACTGCCCCCCCCACACACCCCCACCCCCACCACCATCCACTGGACTGGACTGGACTGGACTGGACTGGACTGCAGACTGATCCACAGTCCACACCCACTCTCTCATCCATCACATCTTCCTTCCTGTCCTCTGTCCAGAACACACCTGTTTCTTTTCTGTCCTTTTCTTCCTCTTTTTTTCTCCTGCTTTTGCCTCCTCTGTGTCTTACCTGTTTTTGTCGGTGGATCTCCTGCTTGCTGTTCTCCTGAACATCTAAATTATGGAATTGATCAACTGGATACTCAGCACAACTGACCAGATGTTTTCACCCAGGACCAGGGGCCTGGAGGAGCCCACCTGCCCTGAGCCAACGTCTGCAGTCTGGGATGGAACAGGTGGAGGTAGTCTGTGGGTGGAGGAGACTGAGGACATTCACCTGTCTGGACTTTGGAGAACAGGACTCCTTCTAACTGGTCTGGGAGTTGTCCTGGTTTATCTCAGAGTTGGACAGACAGCACACACACACACACACACACACACACACACACACACATGCACACACACACACACACACCCCGCTGCTGTCGACCCAAATTAAAGAACACTTTGGAGCGCTGAGGGACAACCTGAAGGTTCTACAGCAGATGGGGGCACAGTCTGTGTGTTAGACCAGACTGGACCAGCTGAGGACTCACACAGAAGGTGGATTCCCTCTGGACGGACCGTGGACGAGCTCCGACAAACCCTAGGACTGAGGGAAAAGGAGGAACTGTGTAGGATGGACCTGCTCTGAAGGGAGGAGTTAAAGCTGAGGTCCAGGTCCAACTGCAGTGAAGGTCCAACTGCAATGAAGTTCAAACCAAATGAAGAAGAAAACAAAGCATTTTAGCCTTTAATTCTGTTTGTGCTGGAGCCGCTACAGCAGCTGGAGCCACTGTGGTCTAATCTGGTCCAGTCTGGTTTAATCTAGTCTAATCTGGTCCAATCTGATCTAATCTGGTCTAGTCTGGTCTAATCTGGTCCAGTCTGGTCTAATCTGGTCCACTGTGATCTAATATGGTCCAGTCTGGTTTAATCTAGTCTAATCTGGTCCAGTTTGATCTAATCTGGTCTAATCTGGTCCAGTCTGGTCTAATCTGGTCCAGTCTGGTCTAAGGACAGAAGTCTGAGTCTCTTATTTTTCAGACACAAACAGACTTTCAAGGACTCACCACATCCAAGCATTTAACACCCCCCCCCCCGCCGTGCCCCTCCCACAACTGAATCCACTGAAACAGTTCCATCATGTGACCATGTGGACCGAGTTTAGAATGTCTTCTGTATGTGATGGATGTGTCTGAATTATCTGTACTGGAGGGAGAGAGAGAGAGAGAGAGAGAGAGAGAGAGAGAGAGAGAGAGACGGAGAGAGAGAGATGCAAAATAAATCTACCTATGGGTATAAAAAAAAGTTACCTTGAACATATATGCCCCCCCCACCCCCACCACCACCACCACCACTGAGTCAAATTTGAGCCAAATCAGTGTTTGTATGTCCGAACTGATGCAATTTTTGTAAAGGTAAATTGTAGGGGGCGCTATTGTGTGAATTTTCAATGTCTTCTGACAAATGGGTGTAGGCCTGGGAGATTGGCAACTGATTCAAATTTGAGCCAAATACGTGATCGTATGTCCTAGCTGAAGCAATTTTTGTAAAGGTAACTTTGTAGGGGGTGCTGTAGCGCAAAATTAAAATTTCTTCCAATAAATGGGTGTAGGCCTGGGAGATTGACAACTGACTCAAATTTGAGCCAAATTGGTGTTTGTATGTCCGAGCTGAAGCTGTTTTTGTAAAGGTAACTTTGTAGGGGGCATTATAGTGCAAAATTTTAAGTTCTTCCAGTAAATGGGTGTAGGCCTCGGAGATAAACGTCTGATTCAAATTTGAGCCAAATCAGTGATTGTATGACCGAACTAAAGCAAGTTTTATGAAGGCAAATTTCCAAAAAAACTTTGCAAAGTTTGCAACCTCCTTGGACAAAAACAGTGAAACTGATCCCAAAAATTTGGCTAACTTTTGATGCCCCACTTGTCTAGATACTGTACACTGATTTTGAGCTCATTCAGCCAAACGCCCAAGGAGGAGATCGTTAAAATACGACGTCAGCGAAAACGGTGACTCAGCATTTTGGAAATTTCAATCCAATATGGCCGACTAAGCGTTGGTTTAGGGGCGTGGCCATAATAATATTTTTTGTTTGTCTCCTCATGATGAATCTGTGTACTGATATTTTAATGGCTCTATGACAAACTTTACGTTGGATGTGCTCCCATTGGCATAATGAATTTCCACTTTTCAAGGGGGCGCTGCCGCAACATTTCTTTACTGACATCTATGAAACCTATATGTAAATTCAATTTCACGCACTTCTTAATTATTGGCAAAATTTTTTTTTTGTAGGTTTTTGTAAATGTTCAGGGGATCAAATTTGAGCTCAAAGAGCAGGAGGAGAAAAATAAATAAAAATTAAAGCCGCAAGTGGCATCTAAAGGCCCTCGCCACGAGCACGTCCAGTAGAAGTATGTCCATCGTTCAGCAGGTGACGCTCTAGCACCAAATTTCAATGTCTTCTGATGAATGGGTGTAGGCCTGGGAGATTGACAACTGATTCAAATTTGAGGCAAATCTTTTTTCGTATGTCCGAACTCAAGACATTTTTGTATTAGAAAATCTGTAGGGAGCGCTATGCAGCTAAAATTACATTTCTTCCATTGAATGGGTGTAGGCCTGTGAGATGTACCACTGAGTCAAATTTGAGCCAAATCAGTGTTCATATGTCCGAATTGATGCAATTTTCATGAAGGTAAATTTGTAGGGGGCGCTATTGAGCGAAATTGCAGTTTCTTTTGATAAATGGGTGTAGGCCTGGGAGATTGACAACTGTTTCAAATTTGAGCCAAATTGGTGTTCGTATGTCTGACATGAAGTAATTTTCATAAAGGTACAATTGTAGGGGGCGCTATAGCGCCAAATTTCAAATTTTTCTGATAAATAGGTGTAGGCCTGAGAGATAGACATCTGAGTCAAATTTGAGCCAAATCGGTGTTCGTATGTCCAAACTGATGTCATTTTTGTAAATGTACATCTGTAGGGGGCGCTATAGTGCGAAATTTCAATTTCTTTTAATAAATGAGTGTAGGCCTGGGAGATAGACGTCTGAGTCTAATTTGAGCCAAATCGGTGTTCGTATGTCTGAGCTGAAGCAATTTTGTAATGGTAAATTCCCGAAGAAACTTTGCAAAGTTTGCAACGTCGTCACACTAAAACAATGAAACTGATCCCAAAAATTCGGCTAACTTTTGATGCCCCACTTCTCTATATACTGTACATCAATTTTGAGCTCATTTGGCCAAACAGCCAAGGAGGAGATAGCTAAAATACCACGTCAGCGAAAACGCTGACTCAGCGTTTTGCAAATTTCAATCCAACATGGCCAACAAAGGGTTGGTTTAGGGGTGTGGCCATAATAATATTTTTTGTTTGTCTCCTCATGATGAATGTGTTTACTGATTTTCGTGGCTGTATGACAAACTTTACATTGGACGTGGTCCCATTGACGTAATGCATTTCCACTTTTCAAGGGGGCGCTGCAGCAACATTTCTTTCCCAACATCTACGAAACCTATATGTAAATTCAGTTTCTTGCATTTCTGAATTTTGGGCAAAATTTGGTGAGTTTTCGTAAATGTTCAGTGGGTCAAAATTGCGCACAAAGCACAGGAGAAAGAAAAATAAGACAAATTTAAAGCCGCAAGCGGTATCTAAAGGCCCTCGCCACGGGCACGTCCAGTACAAGTATGTCCGTCATTCAGCAGGTGGCGCTCTAGCACCAAATTTTAATGTCTTCTGATGAATGGGTGTAGGCCTGGGAGATTGAAAATTGACTCAAATTTGAGGTAAATTGGTGTTCATATGTACGAACTAAAAAAATTTTTGTATAAGTAAATCTTTAGGGGGCGCTATGCAGCCAAAATTCAATTTTTTCCATTGAATGGGTGTAGGCCTGGGAGATGTACCACTGAGTCAAATTTGAACCAAATTGGTGCTCGTATGTCTGAACTGATGCAATTTTCGTGAAGGTAAATTTGTAGGGGGCGCTATTGAGCGAAATGGCAATTTCTTTTGATAAATGGGTGTAGGCCTGGGAGATTGACAACTGATTCAAATTTGAGTAAAATCGGTGTTCGTATGTCCAAACTGAAGCAATTATCGTAAAGGTAAAGTTGTAGGGGGCACTATAGCACCAAATTTCAATTTTTTCTGATAAATGGGTGTAGGTCTAGGAGATAGACGTCTGAGTCAAATTTGAGCCAACTTGGTGTTCGTATATTCGAACTGAAGCAATTTTCATTTAAATTAAAGCCGCAAGCGGCATCTAAAGGCCCTCGCCACGGGCACATCCAGTACAAGTATGTCCGTCGTTCAGCAGGTGGCGCTCTAGCACCAAATTTTAATGTCTTCTGATGAATGGGTGTAGGCCTGGGAGACTGACAACTGATTCAAATTTGAGGCAAATCTTTGTTCGTATGTCTGAACTAAAGGAATTTTTGTATAAGTAAATCTGTAGGGGGTGCTATGCAGCTAAAATTATATTTCTTCTGTTGAATGGGTGTAGGCCTGCGAGATGTACCACTGAGTCAAATTTGAGCCAAATCGGTGTTTGTATGTCCAAACTGATGTCATTTTTGTAAATGTACATTTGTAGGGGGCGCTATACAGCAAAATTTCAATTTCTTTTAATAAATGGATGTAGGCCTTGGAGATAGACGTCTGATTCAAATTTGAGCCAAATCGGTGTTCGTATGTCTGAGCTGAAGCAGTTTTTGTAATGGTGAATTCCTGAAGAAACTTTGCAAAGGGGGCGCTATACAGCAAAATTTCAATTTCTTTTAATAAATGGGTGTAGGCCTGGGAGATGTACCACTGAGTCAAATTTGAGCCAAATCGGTGTTTGTATGTCCAAATTGATGCAATTTTCATGAAGGTCAATTTGTAGGGGGCACTACTGAGCGAAATGGCAATTTCTTTTGATAAATGGGTGTAGGCCTGGGAGATAGACAGCTATTTCAAATTTGAGCCAAATTGGTGTTCGTATGTCTGAAGTGAAGTAATTTTCATAAAGGTACAATTGTAGGGGGCGCTATAGCGGCAAATTTCAAATTTTTCTGATACATGGGTGTAGTCCTGAGAGATAGACATCTGAGTCAAATTTGAGCCAAATCAGTGTTCGTATGTCCGAAGTGATGTCATTTATGTAAATGCACATTTGTAGGGGGCGCTATAGTGCGAAATTTCGATTTCTTTCAATAAATGGGTGTAGGCCTGGGAGATAGACATCTGATTCAAATTTGAGCCAAATCGGTGTTCATATGTCTGAGCTGAAGCAGTTTTTGTAATGGTGAATTCCTGAAGAAACTTTGCAAAGCTTGCGATGTCGTCACACAAAAATGATGACACCGATCCCAAAAATTTGGCTAACTTTTGATGCCCCACTTCTCTAGATACTGTACACCGATTTTGAGCTCATTTGGCCAAACGGCCAAGGAGGAGATAGTTAAAATATGACGTCAGCAAAAACACTGACTCAGCATTTTGGAAATTTTAATCCAATATGGCTGACTTCCGGTTGTTTTAGGGGCATGGCCACAATAATATTTTTTGTTTGTCTCCTCATGATGAATCTGTGTACCAATTTTTGTGGCTCTACGACAAACTTTATGTTGGACGTGCTCCCACTGACGTAATGGATTTCCCCTTTTCAAGGGGGCGCTGCCGCAACATTTCTTTACCGACATCTACGAAACCTGTATGTAAATTCAAATTTGCACATTTCTGAATTTTGGGCAAATTTTGGTGAGTTTTCGTAAATGTTTAGGGGGTCAAATTTGAGCTCAAAAGCGCAGGAGAAGAAAAATAAACATTAAATAAATAAATAAATAAATAAAAATAATAATGATCTGAGCAACAAGAACAATATAGCCGTTTCTATGGCAACCACATATTTGGCCTTATTTGAAAGCTCTTGAGCTCCCCCACATGTCTGTGGGGTCAGAGGTCATGTGTCGTGCACTTACACACAAGTGACTGACCCCGAGTGGGTGTGGCCCATTGACTCCCATTCATTCTGAGCAGGTGTAAATATGCGATTTGTGCACATGTCATGTACATGTTCGGGAAGGTCTCAGTGCCGTGAATGTGAATATGTGTGAGAGTGGCGACAGTGGAGAAAGGCGACCGTGTCACTGGCAATTTCGTCCCCATGCGCCCACTGCAGACTCAATAGGCCCTGCGCCGGCTTTACTCGGCTCGGGCCTAAAAATTAAAAAAAAAAATTGGAGGGGGCGCTATAGTGCGGAATTTTAATTTCTTTTGACGAATAGGTGTTGGCCTTGGAGACAGATGTCTGAGTCAAATTTGAGCCAAATCGGTGTTCGTATGTCCGAACTGAGGTCATTTTTGTAAATGTACATTTGTAGGGGGTGCTATAGTGCGAAATTTCAACTTCTTTCAATAAATGGGTGTAGGCCTGGGAGATAGACGTCTGAGTCAAATTTGAGCCAAATCGGTGTTTGTATGTCTGAGCTGAAGCAATTTTTGTAATGGTAAATTTTCGAAAAAACTTCGCAAAGTTTGCAACCTCGTCGCACAAAAACAGTGACACCAATTACAAAAATACGGCTAACTTTTGATGCCCCACTTCTCTGGATAATGTACACCGATTTTGAGCTCATTCGGCCAAACGGCTTAGGAGGAGATAGTTAAAATACAACGTCAGCGAAAAAGCTGACTTAGCATTTTGGAAATTTCAATCCAATATGGCCGACTTCTGGTTGGTTTAGGGGCGTGGCCAAAATAATATTTTTTGTTTGTCCCCTGATGATGAATCTGTGTACCAATTTTTGTTGCTCTACGACAAACTTTATGTTGGACATACTCCCATTGACGTAATGCATTTCCACTTTTCAAGGGGGCGCTGCAGCAATATTTCTTTACCGACATCTACGAAACCTATATGTAAATTCAAATTTGCACATTTCTGAATTTGGGCAAACTTTGGTGATCTTCGGTAAAATTTGAGCTCAAAGCACAGGAGAAAGAAAGAAAGAAAGAAAGAAAGAAAGAAAGAAAGAAAGAAAATAAATAAATAAACAAAAAATAATCTGAGCAAGAACAATATAGCCGTTTCTATGGCAACCACATATTTGGCCTTATTTGAAAGCTCTCGAGCTCCCCCACATGTCTGTGGGGTCAGAGGTCACATGTCGTGCACTTACACATACGTAACTGACCCCGACTGGGCGTGGCCCATTGATTCCCATTCATTCTGAGCAGGTGTAAATATGCGATTTGTGCACATGTCATGTACATGTTCTTAAATATGCGGTTTGTGCACATGTCATGTACATGTTCTTAAATATGCGGTTTGTGCACATGTCATGTACATGTTCTTAAATCTGTGGTTTGTGCACATGTCATGTACATGTTCTTAAATCTGTGGTTTGTGCACATGTCATGTACATGTTCTTAAATCTGCAGTTTGTGCACATGTCATGTACATGTTCTTAAATATGCGGTTTGTGCACATGTCATGTACATGTTCTTAAATATGCGGTTTGTGCACATGTCATGGACATGTTCTTAAATCTGCAGTTTGTGCACATGTCATGGACATGTTCTTAAATCTGCGGTTCGTGCACATGTCATGGACATGTTCTTAAATCTGTGGTTTTTGCACATGTCATGGACATGTTCTTAAATCTGTGGTTTGTGCACATGTCATGTACATGTTCTTAAATATGCGGTTTGTGCACATGTCATGTACATGTTCTTAAATATGCGGTTTGTGCACATGTCATGGACATGTTCTTAAATCTGTGGTTTGTGCACATGTCATGGACATGTTCTTAAATCTGCGGTTCGTGCACATGTCATGGACATGTTCTTAAATCTGTGGTTTTTGCACATGTCATGGACATGTTCTTAAATCTGTGGTTTGTGCACATGTCATGTACATGTTCTTAAATCTGTGGTTTGTGCACATGTCATGTACATGTTCTTAAATATGCGGTTTGTGCACATGTCATGGACATGTTCTTAAATCTGCAGTTTGTGCACATGTCATGGACATGTTCTTAAATATGCGGTTTTTGCACATGTCATGGACATGTTCTTAAATCTGTGGTTTGTGCACATGTCATGGACATGTTCTTAAATCTGTGGTTTGTGCACATGTCATGTACATGTTCTTAAATCTGTGGTTTGTGCACATGTCATGTACATGTTCTTAAATCTGTGGTTTGTGCACATGTCATGTACATGTTCTTAAATCTGTGGTTTTTGCTCATGTCATGGACATGTTCTTAAATATGCGGTTTGTGTCCATGTCATGTACATGTTCTTAAATATGCGGTTTGTGTCCATGTCATGGACATGTTCTTAAATATATGGTTTGTGTCCATGTCATGTACATGTTCTTAAATCTGCGGTTTGTGTCCATGTCATGTACATGTTCTTAAATATGCGGTTTGTGTCCATGTCATGGACATGTTCTTAAATATATGGTTTGTGTCCATGTCATGTACATGTTCTTAAATCTGCGGTTTGTGTCCATGTCATGTACATGTTCTTAAATATGCGGTTTGTGTCCATGTCATGTACATGTTCTTAAATCTGCGGTTTGTGTCCATGTCATGGACATGTTCTTAAATATATGGTTTGTGCACATGTCATGTACATGTTCTTAAATCTGCGGTTTGTGTCCATGTCATGGACATGTTCTTAAATCTGTGGTTTGTGCACATGTCATGGACATGTTCTTAAAGGTCTGTCGTGAATGTGAATATGTGTGAGAGTGGCGACAGTGGAGAAAGGCGACCGCATCACTGGTGATTTCGTAACCATGCGCCCACCGCAGACCCAACAGGCCCTGCGCCGGCTTTACTGGGCTCGGGCCTAAAAAGGAAGACCCCTGAAGTTTAAGGTGTGGTGTGAGTTTGTGTTGTAGCAGTGAAGTGAGCAGCTGCCTTTGGGTTTTCTGTCTCATTTCAGTTCTACATGTTCTACATGTTCTACATGTTCTACAGCTGACAGACTGAAGCTCATCGAACCCTCTGCTCTGTTTCTGTTTATTCAGACTTCTGCACCACAACAGTCCAGTTCTGGATCAGCTGGGACTGGATAGGGCGGTGGATGTCCCACTAGAACAGTCTAATATACAGGCTCTGGTTCTGGTTCTAGTTCTGGTTCTGGTTCTGGTTCTAACCCTAACCCGTCCTGTGTGTCCTCTGGCTCTGGTTCTAGTTCTGGCTCTGGTTCTGATCCTGGTCCTGGTTCTGGCTCTGGCTCTGGTTCTGGTTCTGGCAATGGTTCTGGTTCTGGCTCTAGTCCTGGTTCTGGTTCTCTGTCTGGTTGTGGTTCTGGTTCTAACCCTAACCCGTCCTGTGTGTCCTCAGGCTCTGGCTCTGGTTCTGGTCCTGGTTCTTCTTCTAACCCTAAACCCTCCTGTGTGTCCTCAGGCTCTGGTTCTGGTCCTGGTTCTGGTTCTAACCCTAAACCATCCTGTGTGTCCTCAGGCTCTGGCTCTGGTTCTGGTTCTAGTTGTGGTTCTGGTTCTAACCCTAACCCGTCCTGTGTGTCCTCAGGCTCTGGCTCTGGTTGTGGTTCTGGTCCTGGTTCTGGTTCTAACCCTAAACCGTCCTGTGTGTCCTCAGGTTCTGGCTCTGGTTGTGGTTCTGGTTCTAACCCTAACCCGTCCTGTGTCCTCAGGCTCAGGGGGGAGTGGCTTATCTGTCTGGAGAACCGAACCAAACACCTGAAGAACCTGAACCACGCCTACGTCAGGAAGGCCAAGACCGACTCCACCTCCCACACCTGAGGCTCCTCCCACCACCACCGACACCATGGAGATCAAGACTTTACTCCTCCCACCAAACAAATAAAAACATGTGGAGTAAAAAAAATGTCCAGAAGAACCTGTAATTTAATAGAAGCAGAAAAAGCTGAAATAAATGAATAAATCCAACACTTTTCTGACCAGAATCATTTATTGAATGTTTGTGTCTCTGATCAAAGTTCATCAGTTTTTCTCAACCAAAAACATTCATTCATTCAGTTTATGGAACTGATTCAACATCCGATTGGTCGGTCTTGGATGTGTGTGTTTTTCCTTTCTTTTCATTTCTTCAGATCCCCATTACCACCTGATGGTTCAGCTGGTATTCTTCCTGGGGTCTCCTCTACATTACATTACAATTTTAATTATTTTACATTAATCTTACACCATTCACACACACACACACACAAACAGTACATATCCAACAGCCCAATGAAATTAAAATAAATAAACCAAATAAGTACGATACATTTGTACTCCTTCACCAAACAACAGCTGTCTGATACTACTCATAAAACATCTTTCCATATTATCCATACTCATTCCATTTCATGCCTGCTGTGGAAACAAAAACAGTTTGAATTTCTTTTGAAAACATATTTTCTATTTTTTTCCACCAACACAAACCCTTGCATCTATTCCACCCAACCATGGCCCCAGAAAAACAGTTCACTGTACCTGGTTTGTTCTGTCTAAAGGTAGAGCACACCGTGGTTACCTGGTTTGTCTGGAACAATAATTGTGTTGATCAGCAAAAAAATGACAGTTTTCTGTGAATAACTTCTGGAGTTTGTGTTGCTAATGTTATGAATAAATGATCATAAAAAATATTTAAATCTACATTTTACAGTTAACCATGTCAAACTGTTGAATGCTGGGTACGGTTACATGATGTTTTTTAAATCCAATTTATTTTTCCAGAAGAAATTAATTCAGAACTAAAGTATTTTGTCTTGTTTCCATGGAAATGTTAAACCTGAATAAAGGTTTACATGAGGTATTAATGAGGTAGAGGGTTCTGGCAGCCCTTCTGTTAGCTTAGCTTAGCATAGTCACTGCATTTCCATGGTCACACATATCCAGTTTTTTAAAGGTGATTTGTCGTCTTTTGTCAGTGATTTTGTCAAATCCGATTCTCTCTAATTATTTCTTCAGATCTGCGACTTACTGCACTCATACAATCTGTGGACTGTTGTGTTGACGGAAGCTGGAAAATCTTTTTGTTGAAGGGATGCATGCACTAAATTAGCTTTGCTTTAGCGTTTTAGCTTTGCATTAGTTTTTATTTCCCAGATTTTCTTCCTGCAGTAAGTCACATGACCATGATCTGAGCCTCAGTTTGTGATCATATTGACCCCAGCGGACTAAAGGAATGATTAGGGAGAAGTGAATTGACCAAAATCACTCCTAAAATACTACAAATCACCTCTAAAAGCCTGGCTACGTCTGAGCAGAGGAATGAAGCCATTCTGCTAAGCTAGGCTAAGCTAAGCTAACGTTAGGGCTGCAGTTCAAACTGTTTGTCCCACTTGTGGAACTCATTAGTTCAGGACAAATGAATGAATCCAAAGCCAGTGTTGAACTGTTCCTTCAGGGTTTTCCAGGCTGGTAGATCCCATCAGAATATTCCACTGGAACGCTTTGGGAAGACTAGACTGCAGTGCAGATTCTTCCACCAGCGCAGAATGTGTGCGTCATCGCCACAGGACAAGACACTGAGCATGTGCAGAATGGAAGGAATAAAGTCCAAACGGAATAAAGGCTTTACATGTCCAGGAAGAATTTAGACCGCAGTTAAAAGAGGATTAAACCACTGACTTTAATCAGGTTTAAATTTAATCTGAACTTTTCGGTTTCAACTGGAATAAGGTGTTTACATGGACATCTGAAATAGGATCCAACCTGTAATCAGATTAAACCAGGAAGAACAGTTGTCATGGAAACACATGGAATGTTACGAATAAAAAATAATAAAGAATATTTCAGTCTAGATTTTCCAGTTAACCATGCCAAACTGCTGTGCATTGTGGTTCTGTTAGTTCTGTTTGTTCAACCCAAAACAATTCATGCCGCTTTATTCTGTGCAACTGGCAATTTGTGTAAATTATTTTCATTAGTATTTGACCAAAACACTGAGGCAGACTCCATATGAGATAATACTACTGACTGAACTAATAACTTGGTCACCCATTGGGGAACACATTTTTTACAGTTTCTAATTATTCCTATACTCTGACTCATTTTTTAAATTATATATTACTTATTTGACCATTCCACAACAGTGTGCCATCCACAACTAAACCCAATAAATTAGCTTCATCTACCTGTTGAATCAGGTTTTCTCCTACAGTTCAGTTCAATGTTGGTGACATCTTAAGAAAATGTCTTGATCCAATAACCATACATTTTGTTTTGCCTGCATTAAGAAGTAATTTATTGTCTGTAATCCATTGTGTAACTAAGTCCAACTCCTTATTAATGATGGTATTAAGTTGACCTACATTTTTTGCCGATATATATAATGTTGTGTCATCTGGATATACTGCCATGGTTGCATGTTTAGTTACCTGTGGAAAATCATTTGTGAAAACTGAAAATAGAAGGGGTCCTAAACAGCTACCCTGGGGCACCCCACAACTCATATTTTCAACCTCTGAGTAACTATCGTTAAAGTAGACTATACTCACGATTACTGAGATAGCTTTAATCCATTTAACAGCACATGGTTTGTGTAAAGTCCAACTGGTTTGAATTCAGTGTGGGAAAGCACATGGAGGAGGAAGAGAAAGGACCAAACCGGAGTCATGTTACAGATCCCAGATCAGTTCAGTCAGGCTCCCATTGGGCTCAGCTGTGCGCTGTCATCATGCACACTGTTCTGAAAGGATGCAGGTGTCAACAATGATGCAACGAATAAAAGGGCGAAGCCAGCAGACAGACCAACTACAGACTGACTACTGTGACAGAGCAACGGTCGGAAAGTGCAGAGGGAGGAGCCACCAGAAGGAGGGGCCGCCGCTCAGACTATTGTGTGAAATGCTTCATTTGTGTGAAATGCTTCATTTGTGTGAAATGCTTCATTTGTGTGCTGCATTAGAAGTGCTGTGGTTTGGTCGTAACCAGTCTGACATGAATGTGTGTGAGCGCAAAACGGTGATCGAAGGGTTGAACTTACAGCGGCCTGTTTGGAGCTGTACTGGTGGGTGGTTTTGTTAAACACGTGGGTTATTTGTGTTTTAGATTCAATAGAATCATGGATCTTCAATGTAAATGGCCTGGGCACAGGATTCCAGTTGTTTAATTATGTCAGTCAATTATAGTCATAGTAGTGAGTTTGTTGGGTTTAAATATTGTTAATTGAGTGCAATTAATTGGATTTTCTACTTCTACTTATTCTGTTTATTCGGACGTGTTAAATATATATTTCCTGTTAATCAATTTAAATTAAACAATTTTTGTACTGTATTTTATATACATGTAAATTTCTATATGATGGTGATTTTGCATTTATAGTATTTTCCACTTGTTGGTCAAGTAATTGTTTGTTTCTGTGTTGTTTTATTGTTTACAGGTTTTCCACCTACAGACTGTGAGTGCGTTCAGTGTATGTGCACCAAATCACCTGTGCCTCAGAGCTTTAAGAAAAGAGCAGAAAAAAAGAGGACAAAGTCTGCCTGGGAATCTGTATCTTTGGAGTGAAGTCCAGTTGTCCAAACCTCCAGCAGACGTTTGTGCCTTTATTCAAGATGGAGCAAAATCAAACCAAACCAGAAGAGCTTGACAGTTTGAATCTATAACAAACTTTTTTAACAGAATATTATGGTCTAGAACAGCAAAGGCCACACTTAGGTCTAAGAATCCTGCACCAACCAAGTTCTGATTATCAGTCTCCTGTAGCCAGTGATCAGTAATCTGAGTAAATGCTGTAGTTGATCAGTAATCTGAGTAAATGCTGTAGTTGATCAGTAATCTGAGTAAATGCTGTAGTTGATCAGTAATCTGAGTAAATGCTGTTGTTGTGGAGTGACCCATTTTGGAAGCATGTTGATATATTGTGTTGAACCCATTTACTTCAAATCCTCTTGGATTTGATCAAACACACCTTTTTCCATCACTTTGCATTTAGACCTGAAAACTGTTCTTTATCCTTTTTAATTAAAGGTCTAATTTTTGCTCTTTTCCGATGTGACAGAAACACACCAGCCGTTAAACTCAAACTGATTATATAAGAAATAGGCAAAGAAATCCTCCTCCACCATCTTCAACAGTTTCTCCTCCAGACTGTGTTCCACACTCAGCTGGACTTGTTTACAGTATTTTTTTTCACACTGTCCTCCGTTACAATATTCCATTTAAATGTCCACTCTTCTGTTGTCATTATTCTATTTGTTCTCAGTTCATATGAAATATTTTTATCTTGTCCCGACTCCATGGCTTTTCTAATTTTTAATATTTAGTTGTTAAAAAACTGTCTCAAATAGTTGGCGATCTCTGTGTTTCCTGTCCTCTCATTGGTCAGAACAGGCTGTGTGTGTGTTTCCTGTCCTCTCATTGGTTAGAACAGGCTGTGTGTGTGTTTCCTGTCCTCTCATTGGTTAGAACAGGCTGTGTGTGTGTTTCCTGTCCTCTCATTGGTTAGAACAGGCTGTGTGTGTGTTTCCTGTCCTCTCATTGGTCAGAACAGGCTGTGTGTGTGTTTCCTGTCCTCTCATTGGTCAGAACAGGCTGTGTGTGTGTTTCCTGTCCTCTCATTGGTCAGAACAGGCTGTGTGTGTGTTTCCTGTCCTCTCATTGGTCAGAACAGGCTGTGCAGCGGTAAAATCCTGGTTCTTCTAATCTTCTCGTGCAGTTGTTCTCTCAGACTCTGTTTCTGGACTTCGTACCAGACGTATCGGGGGTTTTCCACAGGCGGAGGTCGTCCCGTCGGCGTGTGCTCCTCCTTCTCTCCGTCCTCGTTTCGTTGGACATAGTCCGGAACCAGCGCCACCAGCGCATTGAAGCACACGCCGTCCGTCTTGCCGTGTTCCCGCCCACTGTGCTGCAGGCTGAACACGCCCAGCGTGTTGACGTCGTGGTCGTAGTACGAAGACGGCAGCGCCTCCTGCACCACCATGTTGGCCACCCACGTCACCGCGTGGGTCTTCACCGCTGCCGCCACGGGGAGGTGGAGGACAGGGACTAGAGGACCGAGACACGACAGAAGACAGATCAGAACACCGCCGAGTGTAAACCACATCCTAAACCCTGTTTGAGTCTGTTTTCTTTTCCTAAAGCTAACGGACAGACTGGGACTTCTACTGTCGACAGCCACGGTGACTTCAAATCCAAACCAACTGAAGCCCTGAAGTCCAACCGCTGCACACACTCTGAACCTAGCGTCCACACATTCAAACTGACCACCAGGATCCAGGTCAGTCTGGTCTGTGGTCAGTCCTGTGATCAGTCCATTGATTTAGATCTGGTCTGTGGTCAGTCCTGTGGTCAGTCCTGTGGTCAGTCCTGTGGTTCAGATCTGGCCTTACCTCTGATGAGCAGGACCCAGATCTGGTCCTGGGTGTTGGTGTAGACCAGGACCATCCTCAGAACCACATGACGACAGCTCAGGTCCAGGGGCAGTGTCACTGGATGCCAGGGTTCCCGACTGTACCTGAAAGCACCACAAGTCCACCGATTAAAGACCGAGGTCCTGATTAAGACCTGCTGAAGACCTGCTGAAGACCTGATGGCGTCCCACCACATCAGCATTTAGACCCCAGACTGAAGAGGTACCTGAGTCCACAGTCGATGAGGCGCAGGATGTCCCGTCCTCTCAGAGGGAGCGTGCTCTGTCTGTCCCACCAGGACGCCTGCAGGGACTCCTGGTCTGCCGCCGCCAGAGCCTTCAGACTGCCACCTGACACAAAGGTCAAAGGTCACTATGTGATGACATCACATGGACACCAGGAGACACTAGATCTGGAACGGACACGATGGCAATAACAAACACTGACGTAAACCTGGTGAACCAGTCTGACCTCTGACCTGTGACCTCTGACCTGTGACACCTGACCTGTGACCTCTGACCTGTGACATCTGACCCGACCTGTGTGACCTCTGACCTGTGTGACCTCTGACCTGACCTGTGTGACCTCTGACCTGTGACCTCTGACCTGTGTGATCTCTGACCAGTAAGTAAGTAAATTTTATTTCTAGAGCACTTTTCACAGACAGAGTCACAAAGTGCTTTATCAATTCAAATCAGAATCAGATCCAGTTTCCAGACCCAACAGAATCCTCCAGGAGCAAACACTTGTGATTGGTGACAGTGGAAGGAAAAACTACCTTTAACAGCAGAAACCTGGAGCAGACCCAGACTCCTGAAGGATGGATGTCTGCCTGGACCAGTTGGGGTTAAAGAGAGAGAGTAAAGGAGGAGAAAAGAGAGAGCGATAGAGATGTAGAGAGACTGGGGCTGGGGGGGGGGGGGCACATGGAGTACTTTATGATGAATACATAAGGTGTAATCAGTCTGTGGTGGTCCTGGGTCAGGTGGGAGACTAAAAAGCCTTTTTGAACAGGAGGGTTTTGAGGTGTTTTTTAAAGCTCTGTACAGAGTCCATGGACCGTAGGTGTAGAGGCAGGTCATTCCATAGACGTGGTCCACAGCTTTAAAGGACCTGTCACCGCGTGTGCTAAAACAGGTGTGTGGAACCATCAGCAGGTGTGTGGAACCATCAGCAGGTGTGTGGAACCATCAGCAGGTGCTGTCCTGAAGACCTCAGGCTATGAGTCGAGCTGTAGGGCTGGATCAGGGAAACAATGTATGCAGGGGCCTGGCCATGTAGAGCCCGGAAAGTTAGCACAAGAATTTAAAATGAAAACAATATAAAACAGGAGCCAGTGGAGAGATTTAAGGATGGGAGTGATGTGGGTTCTCCTGTTTGTGCGGGTCAGAAGCCTTCAGCAGAGTTCTGGACAAACTGTAGACGGGCCAGCTCCTTCTGTTTAACATGTGAACAGGCTGTTCCAGTAGTCTAAGCCAGAAGACACAAAAGCGTGAACGATCATCTCGAGCTCATTTATGGACACCATAGATCTGAGTTTGGAGATGTTGTGGAGTTGGAAGAAACAGTTTTTGACTAGGTGTTTGGAGTAGAATTCTAAAGACATGTCCTGGTCAAAGATAACACCCAGATTCCTCAGTTTGGTCTTTACCGAGGAACTCAGGTCTCCAAGGTGATGTTTGATCCCTGGGATTGCACTGTCCGGGGCAATGATGAGGGTCTGTGTTTAGCTGGAGTTCAGCTGGAGGCTGTTCTCATTTAGCCACTGCTTCAGCTCTGACAAGCAGATGATTAAGGAACTCAGTTTGTGGGGCTCAGAGGAGTTAAAGGAGCAGTATATCTGGAAGTCATCTGTGAATAGATGATAGGAGACATCACTGTACTGTCGGATAATGTGGCCAAGTGGGAGGACATAGAGTAAGAATAGCACTGGTCCCAGGACAGAGCCTTGGGGCACACCACACAGTAGATCCGCTGAGTCAGATTGGAAGTTGTTTATTGACACAGTGAAGCTTCTGCCGGTCAGGTAAGAGGAGATAAGTAAGAGGAGGTAAGAAATTACTTTGGGGTTTTTCTTGTTTGTGGCTATAAGTTTGTGGAAGTAGCTGGATCTTGCCTTCTTAATCATTTTATTTAAGGAGGTTATGAGATCTTTCAGATGTAACCTGTGTACTTCCAACTGGGTTGATTTCCAAAGACGCTCAGTTTTGCGACAAGTTCTCCTGAAGTTTAAATGTTTTCATTCATCCAAGGACAAGACCACTTGCGAGTGACATTAGTTTTCACGGGAGCCACCTGGTCAAGAATAGAGCTGCAGTGTGTGGCAAAGCACTGGATAAACTCATCAACATCGGGACACTCATTAAGAAGACTAGGGTTAAACAGGGCACGGAGAACCTGGGCTGTGGACTCTGTAATAATCCTCCTCTTGGCCCTTCTAGGTGCAGGCTTGGGCTCCAGAGGCACACATAAGTCAAAAAACACACCACAATGATCACTTAAGTGGACATCCTCAACACACACATTTGTGACGTGTAAGCCCAATGAGAAAACCAGGTCCAGGGTGTGGCCTTTCCTGTGGGTGGGGCCAGATACATGTTGTTTGAGGTTCAAAGTGTCAGTCATGGCTAAAAGTTCCATTGCTGGGCTGGATGAGTCATTGTCGATGTGCAGATGGAAATCCCCAAGAATTAAAACCTTCTCCAGTTTTATTATTGATATAAGGAAATCACTGAAATGGTTTCAGAAGGCACCAGCAGGGCCAGGGGGACGGGAGATTAAGAAACAGTAAAACACACTGGACGAGCCAATCTTGATCATTTGTGACTCAAATGAGGGAAAGTCATCAGTGCTCATCCCTCTGCATATGTATTTGTCTTGGTGCACTACAGTAAGGCCACTGCCCCGGCAACAGGGGCGGGGCTGACCAACAGCAGAGCAGCCAGGAGGGCACAGCTCATTTAAATGAATGAACTCCCCATCCCTCTGCCACGTCTGCGTCAGGAATAATGCGTCCAAGTTCCTGTTGGTAAAAAGCTCATTTAGGGAGAAGGATTTATTGGCAATGGAACATGCATTTAGTAACCCAAACCGGCTAGGTGGTGGTAACGTCATGGTGTTGGTGTCCGCTGTGTGTAATGGGATTTGTCTGAACCACCTACGATGCCTTTTAGCAGAGTGGAACCCCATACGAGACCTGGATATGACAGGAATGGGGAAGAGCAAGGCAGAGGTGTAGGCTGCTGGAGATGGGGAAGGAGAAGAGGAATTCACTGAGGAGGTTAGTCGACAGGTGGACAGTGAGGGCCTGGGAGAGGAGGACAGATCAGCTGGGGTGGTGTTCATTCTCACTACAGATTTTACAGCAGACTCTGAACGTGGTGATATTAGATGTGACCAGCAGGGGGAGCAGGTGACTGCAGCAGAAGAGGGAGGGCATAGTCACATTGGTGTGGGTGTGGTTTTGGTCAGGACAGCGTGTTGGATGTTTTGAGCCCAGACCCTGCTGCCCAGTCTAGAGGGGTGGACACCATCAGACTTGTACAAGGAGGAGCGGTTCCAGAACATTAAAGTTATCAATAAAACTGAAGCCGTTCAGAGTAGAGGCGGACTGGAGCCAGGTGTTCAGGCTGAGGAGGCGGCTGAAACGGCCCACACCACGGGCAAAGGAGGGGAGGGGCCCGGAAATGAAAACAGCCTTCCCGGATCCTTTCAGTTTATCAAAGAGGTTTTTAAAATGAACCTTCGTCACTTCGGACTGTTGAAGAGACGTGTCATTGAAGCCCACGTGAACTATGATCCAGGTAACGGTGGACGGCAGTGAGAGCAGCAGCTGAGGCAGTTCATGGAGGATGGAGGTGACGGTGGAACCAGGAAAACACCTGGTTATGGCATTAAAGAAACGGACGGTACGGATGATGGAGTCCCCGAGGATAGCGGTTGTCAGAGGGAAAAGTGGTCGAGGAGACGGTGTTGAAGGTGAAAGGTTCCTGGTCTCTCTAGGTGGACATTCCACGGGTGGACCGTCGGAGTGACGGTGGACGGCCTCTCGGAGGAGGCGGTGTCGGGCCGAGGAGCGGACCGAGGAGCGGGGACCCTGGGACGAGGACCCTGGGACGAGGACCCTGGGACGGAAGCTTCACAGGGGGACCGGCGTTACGAACGTCGCCAGTAACCAGCTCGGTGGCAGCCACGGAGTCAGCCGGAGCCGGTTCCCGGACAGAGCCAGGTGGGATGGGGGGCACACCAGCCACAGCGGGGGGAGCCGGAGTGTCCTCCACGGACAGGACGTCGAAGCGGTTTGATGTGCTGAGGCTCGGCGGTGGTGAGTCTTTGCTCGTGTTCTTTTTGCGACCACGAATCACCACTTCAGACCAGGGTGTAGAACACGGGGGACGAGGACAGGCAGAGGAAGGATCCCATAACACCGTATCATCACAGGAGGCTTTGGGCTTCTCTGCGCTTTTCAGAAACAGACTGGACAGTGTGGGAAGGCGGCTGGAGAAACCACAGAGCTGGGCTTTTTTCTCCACTAGTTCTGCGGAGAGGCGCAGTATTTCCTCTTCGAGATCCACAATCGTCTGGTAGGCCTTTACCAGGGTTTTGTTGGCTTGGATGAGAGGACTATCTCTGGGTGATGAGGATGACGCCATGGTGGTAGCAGCGAGATACCAGGGGCAGAGCGCGGGAAGCAGTGGGTGACAGCCACAGGTAAGGATCCACTGACAATACTGACCTGCGCTGATGGAGGTTTGGGTCGATGGCGTCAAGTTAAAAAGACATGATTAAGAGATTAGGTTCAAGTGAGTAAGCGTTGAAAGGCAAGAATTAAGTAGTTAAACGGCTGTGTTTCTAAGAGTAGGTTTGACAGACGCCACGCATGAGCAGTAGTGAATAAGATTGTGAATAAGAGTGTGACCTGTGACGTCTGACCAATGTGACCTCTGACTTGTGACCTCTGACCTGTGACCTCTGACCTGACCTGTGTGACCTCTGACCAGTGTGACCTCTGACCTGTGACCTCTGACCTGACCTGTGTGACCTCTGACCTGTGACCTCTGACATGTGTGACCTCTGACCTGTGACCTTGGCCAGGAAGATGAAGCGGATCCACTGAGGGCCCTGTTCCTGGATCAGCAGCAACGTGATTGGTTCACAGTCGAAGCCCGCCTCCTCCTTCACCTGCGCAAGAAGATGTTCAGTTCAGAGTGTGAGGAGGACAAGCTCCTCCTACAGAGGACACTGCTCCTCCTACAGAGGACAGCGGCTCCACCTACAGAGCACACTGGCTCCTCCTCCAGCTCCTCCTCAGATGGGCGTGGCATCTCACCTCCCTCCTCAGTGCCTCCTCCAGACTCTCCCCCACCTCCACCCGTCCTGCTGGCAGGTACCACTGCTTATAACAGTCCTGTTTGGCCTCCTGCACCATCAGCACCTCCTCCTGGAGGAGGGAGGAGGTGCATGTTAGGACAGACAGACGGACAGAGGACAGACAGACAGACAGAGGACAGACAGACAGACAGACAGAGGACAGACAGACAGAGGACAGACAGAGGACAGACAGACAGACAGACAGACAGAGGACAGACAGAGGACAGACAGACAGAGGACAGACAGAGGACAGACAGACAGACAGAGGACAGATAGACAGACAGACAGACAGAGGACAGACAGACAGAGGACAGACAGAGGACAGACAGACAGACAGACAGACAGAGGACAGACAGACAGACAGAGGACAGACAGAGGACAGACGGACAGACAGACAGACAGAGGACAGACAGAGGACAGACAGACAGACAGAGGACAGATAGACAGACAGACAGACAGAGGACAGACAGACAGACAGACAGACAGAGGACAGACAGACAGACAGACAGACAGAGGACAGACAGAGGACAGACAGAGGACAGACAGACAGACAGAGGACAGATAGACAGACAGACAGAGGACAGACAGAGGACAGACAAACAGACAGACAGAGGACAGATAGACAGACAGACAGACAGACAGAGGACAGACAGACAGACAGAGGACAGACAGAGGACAGATAGACAGACAGACAGACAGAGGACAGACAGACAGACAGACAGAGGACAGACAGACAGACAGAGAACAGACAGACAGACAGACAGAGGACAGACAGAGGACAGATAGACAGACAGAGGACAGAAAGACAGACAGAGGACAGACAGAGGACAGATAGACAGACAGACAGACAGACAGACAGAGGACAGACAGAGGACAGATAGATAGACAGACAGAGGACAGACAGACAGACAGAGGACAGACAGACAGACAGACAGAGGACAGACAGAAAGACAGAGGACAGACAGACAGGTCTCACCTTGTGGTTGAAGATAACAGCACATACGATGTAGGTGACGTTCTTCCTTAGTGTTGCCGGTTTACTGAGTTCCAGAGCCACGTCCACCACACTGACCTCTGACCCCTGACCGCTGACGACACGCTCCAGCTGACCATCCACATCACACACACTGACCTATGGGATAAGAGGTGTGGCTTATTCTTGGCTGAAAAGTTACTTGGAAAATAAACAGTAATGTGTACAAATGAACAGTACTATGTCACAGTTCAGGAAGGTGACATGTGGTGTACCCCAAGGATCTGTGATTGGTCCACAACTGTTTCTTCACTATATTAATGATATTTGTAATGTCACTGAATTATTAAATTTATTATTTTTGTGGATGATACAAATATGTACTGTTCTGGGAAAAATCTAAAGGAACTTTTAGTCCATGGTTTAAAGGGCTTTAGAAATTCTTTAAACTTGGTTTGATGTCAATAGATTGTCACTTAACATTAAAAAAACTAAATTTATGTTTTTTGGAAATCGAAAAGAAATTGATGGGGACATTACAATAAAAATATGTGATGATGTGAAATTGAAGAGTGTTTGATGTAAAATATTTAGGGGTTGTTTATTGATCATATAAACTGAAAGATTGCCAAGTCAATGGCAATCTTGTATAAATCCAGAAATCTACTGAACCATAAGGCAGTACATGTAATGGACTGTTCACTTCTACTGCCTTCTGTGTCCTGTTGTGTGGGAGTGTGGAGCTGGACGTATAAAACTACTGTAAATACTATTTAAAAAAACCCAGACATACGCATTATTAGTGAGGACAGATACTATCAGCATACTAATGAACTGTTTATGAAATCCCATATTATGAAATTTAATGATTTGGTTTACTATAAAATAATGCAAATAATGTCTAAATCCAAATTAAAGTGACTGTCTGTGTACAAAAGTTCTTCTCAACACGTGTCTAAATAGGATTTACCAGATGTTTGTTGAATTAAAAGCTAAAAAACACACTAAAAGCAGATGTATATATATCTGTTGTTGGAGTTCAACTATGGAATGAGTCCAGTGTGGATTTAAGAATGTGGAGCTCATTTATGATATTTTTTTTTTTAAATGGTATTTGGAAGGATACAATTGTTAAGATCTAGTAGGTAATAAGTAAACAATTTATTTTTGATTCTACATTAAATTTCCATTAATTTGGTTAGTTCAGTTTTCTATTTTTCTGGTTTAGTTTCACCTTTTTATGTTTTTGATTGTTTGTTTGTTTGTATACATTGTTGTTTTGTTCTTTTTCCTCTGTTGAATGCTGGTTAACTGAATGTGTTCTGTAGGAGGAGCATGAACAGAAGCGTTCGGCTTCTGCCTGTTCACTGAGCTGTGGGGAAGCTTTGGACTGTGGACACTGGCTGGACTATTATGGGATGACCCAATACACAATTTCATCATCATCACCTCTGACCGCTGACCACACGCTCCAGCTGACCGTCCACATCACACACTGACCTCTGACCCCAGACCAAACGCTCCAGCTGACCATCCATGGCACACACACTGACCTCTGACCCCTGACTGCTGACCACACACTCCAGCTGACCGTCCACCTGAGCACACTGCTGCTCCATGACTGTGGGTGGACATGAGGACAGACGGACAGAAAACAGTGAACACAGGCTTTAGTTTATAGGTGATCCATAATAAACAGGTTCTAGGTGATCCATAATAAACAGGTTCTAGGTGATCCATAATAAAAAAGGTTCTAGGTGATCTATAATAAACAGGTTCTAGGTGATCCATAATAAACAGGTTCTAGGTGATCTATAATAAACAGGTTCTAGGTGATCCATAATAAACAAGTTCTAGGTGATCCATAATAAACAGGTTCTAGGTGATCTATAATAAACAGGTTCTAGGTGATCCATAATAAACAAGTTCTAGGTGATCCATAATAAACAGGTTCTAAGTGATCTCTAATAAACAGGTTCTAGGTGATCCATAATAAATAGGTTCTAGGTGATCCATAATAAACAGGTTCTAGGTGATCCATAATAAACAGGTTCTAGGTAATCTAAAATAAACATGTTCTAGGTGATCCATAATAAACAGGTTCTAGGTGATCCATAATAAACAGGTTCTAGGTGATCCATAATAAACAGGTTCTAGGTGAGCCGTAATAAACAGGTTCTAGGCGATCCGTAATAAACAGGTTCTAGGCGATCCGCAGTAAACAGGTTCTAGGCGATCCGTAATAAACAGGTTCTAGGCGATCCGTTATAAACAGGTTCTAGGTGATCCATAATAAACAGGTTCTAGGTGATCTATAATAAACAGGCTCTAAGTGATCCATAATAAACAGGTTCTAGGTGATCCATAATAAACAGGTTCTAGGTGATCTATAATAAACAGGTTCTAGGTGATCTATAATAAACAGGTTGTAGGTGAGCCGTAATAAACAGGTTCTAGGTGATCCATAATAAACAGGTTCTAGGTGATCCATAATAAACAGGTTCTAGGTGATCTATAATAAACAGGTTCGAGGTGATCCATAATAAACAGGTTCTAGGTGATCCATAATAAAAAGGTTCTAGGTGATCCATAATAAACAGGTTCTAGGTGATCTATAATAAACAGGTTCTAAGTGATCTATAATAAACAGGTTCTAGATTATCTATAATAAACAGGTTCTAGGTGATCCATAATAAACAGGTTCTAGGTGATCCATAATAAACAGGTTCTAGGTGATCTATAATAAACAGGCTCTAAGTGATCCATAATAAACAGGTTCTAGGTGATCCGTAATAAACAAGTTCTAGGTGATCCATAATAAACAAGTTCTAAGTGATCTATAATAAACAGGTTCTAGATGATCTATAATAAACAGGTTCTAGGTGATCCATAATAAACAGGTTCTAGGTGATCTATAATAAACAGGCTCTAAGTGATCCATAATAAACAGGTTCTAGGTGATCCATAATAAACAGGTCCTAGGTGATCCATAATAAAAAGGTTCTAGGTGATCCATAATAAACAAGTTCTAGGTGATCTATAATAAACAGGTTCTAGGCGATCCGTAATAAACAGGGTCTAGGCGATCCGTTATAAACAGGTTCTAGGTGATCCGTAATAAACAGGTTCTAGGTGATCTATAATAAACAGGTTCTAGGTGATCTATAATAAACAGGTTCTAGGTGATCTATAATAAACAGGCTCTAAGTGATCTATAATAAACAGGTTCTAGGTGATCCATAATAAACAGGTTCTAGGTGATCTATAATAAACAGGTTCTAAGTGATCTATAATAAATAGGTTCTAGGTGAGCCGTAATAAACAGGTTCTAGGTGATCTATAATAAACAGGCTCTAAGTGATCCATAATAAACAGGTTCTAGGTGATCCATAATAAACAGGTTCTAGGTGATCTATAATAAACAGGTTCTAGGTGAGCCGTAATAAACAGGTTCTAGGCGATCCGTAATAAAAAGGTTCTAGGCGATCCGCAGTAAACAGGTTCTAGGCGATCCGTAATAAACAGGTTCTAGGCGATCCGTTATAAACAGGTTCTAGGTGATCCATAATAAACAGGTTCTAGGTGATCTATAATAAACAGGTTCTAGGTGATCCGTAATAAACAGGTTCTAGGTGATCTATAATAAACAGGTTCTAGGTGATCTATAATAAACAGGTTCTAGGTGATCCGTAATAAACAGGTTCTAGGCGATCCGTTATAAACAGGTTCTAGGTGATCTATAATAAACAGGTTCTAGGTGATCTATAATAAACAGGTTCTAGGTGATCCATAATAAACAGGTTCTAGGTGATCTATAATAAACAGGTTCTAAGTGATCCATAATAAAATGGTTCTAGGTGATCCATAATAAACAGGTTCTAGGTGATCTATAATAAACAGGTTCGAGGTGATCCATAATAAACAGGTTCTAGGTGATCCATAATAAACAGGTTCTAGGTGATCCATAATAAACAAGTTCTAGGTGATCTATAATAAACAGGTTCTAGGTGATCCGTAATAAACAGGTTCTAGGTGATCTATAATAAACAGGTTCTAGGTGATCTATAATAAACAGGTTCTAGGTGATCCGTAATAAACAGGTTCTAGGCGATCCGTAATAAACAGGTTCTAGGCGATCCGCAGTAAACAGGTTCTAGGCGATCCGTAATAAACAGGTTCTAGGCGATCCGTTATAAACAGGTTCTAGGTGATCCATAATAAACAGGTTCTAAGTGATCCATAATAAACAGGTTCTAGGTGATCCATAATAAAAAGGTTCTAGGTGATCCATAATAAACAGGTTCTAGGTGATCTATAATAAACAGGTTCTAAGTGATCTATAATAAACAGGTTCTAGATTATCTATAATAAACAGGTTCTAGGTGATCCATAATAAACAGGTTCTAGGTGATCCATAATAAACAGGTTCTAGGTGATCTATAATAAAAAGGCTCTAAGTGATCCATAATAAACAGGTTCTAGGTGATCCGTAATAAACAAGTTCTAGGTGATCCATAATAAACAAGTTCTAAGTGATCTATAATAAACAGGTTCTAGATGATCTATAATAAACAGGTTCTAGGTGATCCATAATAAACAGGTTCTAGGTGATCTATAATAAACAGGCTCTAAGTGATCCATAATAAACAGGTTCTAGGTGATCCATAATAAACAGGTCCTAGGTGATCCATAATAAACAGGTTCTAGGTGATCCATAATAAACAAGTTCTAGGTGATCTATAATAAACAGGTTCTAGGCGATCCGTAATAAACAGGGTCTAGGCGATCCGTTATAAACAGGTTCTAGGTGATCCGTAATAAACAGGTTCTAGGTGATCTATAATAAACAGGTTCTAGGTGATCTATAATAAACAGGTTCTAGGTGATCTATAATAAACAGGCTCTAAGTGATCTATAATAAACAGGTTCTAGGTGATCCATAATAAACAGGTTCTAGGTGATCTATAATAAACAGGTTCTAAGTGATCTATAATAAATAGGTTCTAGGTGAGCCGTAATAAACAGGTTCTAGGTGATCTATAATAAACAGGCTCTAAGTGATCCATAATAAACAGGTTCTAGGTGATCCATAATAAACAGTTTCTAGGTGATCTATAATAAACAGGTTCTAGGTGAGCCGTAATAAATAGGTTCTAGGCGATCCGTAATAAACAGGTTCTAGGCGATCCGCAGTAAACAGGTTCTAGGCGATCCGTAATAAACAGGTTCTAGGCGATCCGTTATAAACAGGTTCTAGGTGATCCATAATAAACAGGTTCTAGGTGATCTATAATAAACAGGTTCTAGGTGATCCGTAATAAACAGGTTCTAGGTGATCTATAATAAACAGGTTCTAGGTGATCTATAATAAACAGGTTCTAGGTGATCCGTAATAAACAGGTTCTAGGCGATCCGTTATAAACAGGTTCTAGGTGATCTATAATAAACAGGTTCTAGGTGATCTATAATAAACAGGTTCTAGGTGATCCATAATAAACAGGTTCTAGGTGATCTATAATAAACAGGTTCTAAGTGATCCATAATAAAATGGTTCTAGGTGATCCATAATAAACAGGTTCTAGGTGATCTATAATAAACAGGTTCTAGGTGATCCATAATAAACAGGTTCTAGGTGATCCATAATAAACAGGTTCTAGGTGATCCATAATAAACAAGTTCTAGGTGATCCATAATAAACAGGTTCTAGGTGATCTATAATAAACAGGTTCTAGGTGATCCGTAATAAACAGGTTCTAGGTGATCCATAATAAACAGGTTCTAGGTGATCTATAATAAACAGGTTCTAGGTGAGCCGTAATAAATAGGTTCTAGGCGATCCGTAATAAACAGGTTCTAGGCGATCCGCAGTAAACAGGTTCTAGGCGATCCGTAATAAACAGGTTCTAGGCGATCCGTTATAAACAGGTTCTAGGTGATCCATAATAAACAGGTTCTAGGTGATCTATAATAAACAGGTTCTAGGTGATCCGTAATAAACAGGTTCTAGGTGATCTATAATAAACAGGTTCTAGGTGATCTATAATAAACAGGTTCTAGGTGATCCGTAATAAACAGGTTCTAGGCGATCCGTTATAAACAGGTTCTAGGTGATCTATAATAAACAGGTTCTAGGTGATCTATAATAAACAGGTTCTAGGTGATCCATAATAAACAGGTTCTAGGTGATCTATAATAAACAGGTTCTAAGTGATCCATAATAAAATGGTTCTAGGTGATCCATAATAAACAGGTTCTAGGTGATCTATAATAAACAGGTTCGAGGTGATCCATAATAAACAGGTTCTAGGTGATCCATAATAAACAGGTTCTAGGTGATCCATAATAAACAAGTTCTAGGTGATCCATAATAAACAGGTTCTAGGTGATCTATAATAAACAGGTTCTAGGTGATCCGTAATAAACAGGTTCTAGGTGATCTATAATAAACAGGTTCTAGGTGATCTATAATAAACAGGTTCTAGGTGATCCGTAATAAAGAGGTTCTAGGCGATCCGTAATAAACAGGTTCTAGGCGATCCGCAGTAAACAGGTTCTAGGCGATCCGTAATAAACAGGTTCTAGGCGATCCGTTATAAACAGGTTCTAGGTGATCCATAATAAACAGGTTCTAGGTGATCCATAATAAACAGGTTCTAGGTGATCCATAATAAACAGGTTCTAGGTGATCTATAATAAACAGGCTCTAAGGGATCCATAATAAACAGGTTCTAGGTGATCCATAATAAACAAGTTCTAGGTGATCCATAATAAACAAGTTCTAAGTGATCTATAATAAACAGGTTCTAGATTATCTATAATAAACAGGTTCTAGGTGATCCATAATAAACAGGTTCTAGGTGATCTATAATAAACAGGTTCTAAGTGATCTATAATAAACAGGTTCTAAGTGATCTATAATAAACAGGTTCTAGGTGATCTATAATAAACAGGTTCTAAGTGATCTATAATAAACAGGTTCTAAGTGATCTATAATAAACAGGTTCTAGGTGATCTATAATAAACAGACTCTAAGTGATCCATAATAAACAGGTTCTAGGTGATCTATAATAAACAGGTTCTAAGTGATCTATAATAAACAGGTTCTAGGTGATCCATAATAAACAGGTTCTAGGTGATCTATAATAAACAGGTTCTAAGTGATCTATAATAAACAGGTTCTAGGTGATCCATAATAAACAGGTTCTAGGTGATCTATAATAGACAGGCTCTAAGTGATCCATAATAAACAGGTTCTAGGTGATCCAAAATAAACAGGTTCTAGGTGATCTATAATAAACAGGTTCTAAGTGATCTATAATAAACAGGTTCTAAGTGATCTATAATAAACAGGTTCTAAGTGATCTATAATAAACAGGTTCTAGGTGATCTATAATAAACAGACTCTAAGTGATCCATAATAAACAGGTTCTAGGTGATCTATAATAAACAGGTTCTAAGTGATCTATAATAAACAGGTTCTAGGTGATCCATAATAAACAGGTTCTAGGTGATCTATAATAAACAGGTTCTAAGTGATCTATAATAAACAGGTTCTAGGTGATCCATAATAAACAGGTTCTAGGTGATCTATAATAGACAGGCTCTAAGTGATCCATAATAAACAGGTTCTAGGTGATCCATAATAAACAGGTTCTAGGTGATCTATAATAAACAGGTTCTAAGTGATCTATAATAAACAGGTTCTAGGCGATCCGTAATAAACAGGTTCTAGGCGATCCGTTATAAACAGGTTCTAGGTGATCCATAATAAACAGGTTCTAGGTGATCTATAATAAACAGGTTCTAGGTGATCTATAATAAACAGGTTCTAGGTGATCCATAATAAACAGGTTCTAGGTGATCTATAATAAACAGGTTCTAGGTGATCCATAATAAACAGGTTCTAGGTGATCTATAATCCGTCCGGTTCTGGTTCTAAACCTTCTTCCGGTCCTCCCACCTGCTTTTTCCGGTCCAGATCACAGGGTTCGGGTTCGGCTCCAGACCCTGTCGGTCCGGTGCCGGTGCCGGTGCCGGTGCCGGTCCTTCCGGTACAGACTAACACTGATCACCGGTCTCTGCTCGGTGTCCTGAGACTCCGCTCTGAAATCTGACACCGGAGATGAAACCGGAAGTATGTCAACGGCTCAGCTCCGACTTTTCAGAATAAAAGCATGAGACTGAAGGACGTTGAATAAACCCGTAAAGTACCGGCCCCGATTCTGAGAGGGGGTGGGTCCAAATATCCACATCCGGTCCACATCCAGGTCTAACCCCGGTTAGGGTTCGGGTTTGGTGGGCCTTTGATTATCAGGACAGTTATTGTGAAGAAACTCTTATTGTGACAAGCTTCCCCGGAAGTGATCTTCGGCAGAGGCTGTTTCCGGTCTGTGTGTCCGGCTGTTTCCGGTCGGTGTGTTCGGTAACAGGTCGGTGTGTACATCAGACGCAGAGGTCGGATCCGTTCACATGGATTAAAAGCACACGGATTCACCAACAGGTACCGGAACCACTGTGAATGAATACATACGGTTAGTGACGTCATGAGGTGTTTTCACATTCATTCAGACTTTGATCATCGGTTTGAATCAGTGTGTGAGTTTAAAGGAAAAGAATCTGAACCAACTGAAGCTCTAACCCTAAACTAAACTAACCATAAAACTAAACTAACCCTAAACTAAACTAACCATAAAACTAAACTAACCCTAAACTAACGTTAAACGAAACTAGAAGCACTCGGAGAGCGCAGACCTCCGCCAAGGCTGATCAGTGGCCCCCCCGTGGGCCCCCCCACCCCCGATCACCACCAAAATTTAATCATTTCTTCCTTATCCCATTTCCAACAAACCCTGAAAATTTCATCAAAATCTGTCCATAACTATTTGAGTTATGTTGCACACTAATGGACAGACAAACAAACAAACCCTGGCAAAAACATAACCTCCTTGGCGGAGGTAACTAACGCTAAACTAAACTAACCCTAAACTAAACTAACCCTAAACCAAACTAACCCTAAACTAAACTAACCCTAAACTAAACTAACCATAAAACTAAACTAACACTAAACTAACACTAAAGTAAACTAACCCTAAACCAAACTAACGCTAACCTAAACTAACCCTAAACCAAACTAACCATAAAACTAAACTAACCCTAAACTAAACTAACACTAAAGTAAACTAACGCTAACCTAAACTAACCCTAAACCAAACTAACCCTAAACTAAACTAACCCTAAACTAAACTAATCTTAAACCAAACTAACCCTAAACTAAACTAACCCTAAACTAAACTAACCATAAAACTAAACTAAACTAACCATAAAACTAAACTAACCCTAAACCAAACTAACCCTAAACTAAACTAACACTAAACTAACACTAAACTAAACTAACCATAAATTTAAACTAACCCTAAACTAAACTAACACTAAACTAAACTAACCATAAATTTAAACTAACCCTAAACTAAACTAACCATAAAACTAAACTAACCTTAAACCAAACTAACCCTAAACTAAACTAACATTAAACTAAACTAACCCTAAACTAAACTAACCTAACTCTAAACTAAACTAATCCTAACCCTTAAACAGGTGAAAGGGTTAGGGATAAGGTTAGGGTTAGTTTAGGGTTAGGGATAAGGTTAGGGTTAGTTTAGGGTTAGGGATAAGGTTAGGGGTTAACCCTTTCACCTGTTTAACCCTTTCTGTTGTCTTATTTTGACAGGTTGGACAGATCGTGGTGTGTTCAGGGTCCATGTCTCGCCACAGTAAACTGCAGAAGCAGGTCCTATCCCTGTACCGTCAGTTCCTTCGGTCCGCTCGTCACAAACCGGGTTTTGTCCAACGAATCCGAGACGAGTTCCGACAAAACGCCGCCATCAAGAAGACGGACGTCATGCACATCGAGTACCTGTACCGACGAGGACAGAGACAGCTGGAGACACTGAAGGACGACAACACCAAACAGCTGGGGACGTTTACTAAACAACCAGACAACAGCTGACAACAAACAAACAAACAACAGAGACAGCTGGAGACACTGAAGGATGACAACACCAAACAGCTGGGAACGTTTACTAAACAACCAGACAACAGCTGACAACAAACAAACAAACATATATGCCATAAGGTGAATCGTGATCAGTGTAAATGCTTTTGTTCCCATGTGTGGGCTCCACTGTTTAAATGCCTTTTTGTTTGGACTAGACCCTCATGGACTATATATAGATATATATATATATACATATATATATATATATATATGTGTGTGTGTGTGTGTGTGTGTGTGTGTGTGTGTGTATCCTGCAGTTTTTTGTCACATCCATAAGTGTATATGAATATAAAATTAAAAAATGAGATTCACTTGTTTTATTTCTCAACATTCATTTTAACAACACAAAATCTGTCACAAATGGACATTTATACACATATGTAATATTTTAGACAAGTCTGGATGAATTATTACCATGAAATGTGAATTTAGATGACATGAAGTCTGGGAAATGTGTGGAAAAAAGCTTCTTCTACTAATTTCACATATTACACAGGGTGAATTTTGACAGAAACACACACACCTAGAAGAGAGAGAGAGAGATGATCAGTAGTAGTGGAGAATAAACGTTCACACTTACTTCGATACAGTGTGATTGTCAGAGTGTGACAGACACACTGATGGATTTATAGGACCAGATGAAACCCTAGGTAGACCCATCCTGGACCAGAACAGGACCAGACTCTCCTCCCTGTCATTCACCCTCTTTTGTGTTTCTCTGGTGAATCCACTCTGGTTTTATCACTCAATCGTCTGTATCATGTTTCCTCTTCTGGAACGTGGTCAGAGTCAGTAGTGATCTAGTCTTTATCAGTTTCAGCTCTAGTCCTGCTCTCACCACTCAAACAAAGCCACAGTTTCTTAACATTTCCCATTGTTTGGCTGAAAAGTGCTGTATTTTTTCTTTTTTTACAGATATGAGGTACATATATTTCTTCTTGCTTTTTCAAACTTTTTGTTGTATTTTCCTCCTCTGAACTACTGGAAGCTCACTTCCTAGTGGCAGCCATCTTGGATGTTTTGCGCTTAAAAAAAACTGCAGGATTACAAACTGAGAACTTTGGACATTTAGCTCAGGAACAATATATGTTTGTAACTGAGTAAAAAGATGGTAGTGGCCCATATGTGGGAACAGGATGAAAGGATACAGTGTTGACCTTAGGGTTAGACTTAGGGTTAGGATGTGGGTCTACAGTCTGCTTTAAGTCCAGGGTTAGGGTTAGGATGTGGGTCTGCAGTCTGCTTTAAATCCAGGGTTAGGGTTAGGGTTAGAGGGTTAGTCCAGGGTCATCAGGTCACTGTTGGTAGGATTAGGCACCATTTAAATAAAGTTGGATTGATTGATTGATTGATTGATTGATTGATTGATTGATTGATTGATTGATTGATTGATTGATTGATTGGGAAATGTGTCATCAATGCCTGGATTTGGCTCCACAGTCCACATGCGCCTGAACATTTTAAATTAAATGGATTAAGGAATGTCTAACGGCTCCTCCGTCTATTTGTTTTTTTATTCCACACCACATATTTAAACATGTTGGAGGTTTACATTTTTATTGTCTTGTAATTACAATTTCACCAGACTCCCTTTGAAACTTTCTAAATTCTATCAACACGCTCTACTTTCTTGGAAACTTTGCTATACACAGTTTTTCTCCACATGAAGCTATTACTAGTAATAATGAAAACATTATTGTAAGAAAGAAATCTTTTTTCTTTTTACAGAGCTGGATTGAAAAAGACATTATTTTCATTAATGACCTGTTTGACAAAGATGGGAACTTATTAAGATATGAACAATTCATGACAATAAATGTGTTTCCAATTTCAAATAAAGAATACAACTATGAATTCAAAGCCTTCCCTAATGGAATGTTCTAACTAATGAAAAGTCATCATAGTTATCAAACATCACAGACAGATAAACCTGGTTGATTTAATTAATGCCATTAATATTTTTAGCTCCAGCTGTAATAACAAACATATGCACAATGCACTGCATGAAAAGAGGAACATTTCTAGTGATGTGACGTTCACAAACGAATCGAATCTTTTGAACGGCTCTTTGAAATGAACGATGGGAACCAAGTCTTTGTAAAGAGCTGTTCATTTTTTTTATTTATTTTTTTTTTTAAAGGAGGGAGTGTCTGATTGCCTGTCAGTTTAGCATCACTGGGGAGGGACTGGGCAGGAGGAAAAAAAGAGTGAACTGAGCATGTCTGATGGAAGGAGTTAAAAAAAAAACAACAGTTTGAAGAGTTAGGTGAGCAGACTGGAGGAGGAGCAGCTGGAAGACTGGAGGAGGAGGAACTGGAAGACTGGAGGGGGAGGAGCTGGAAGACTGGAGGGGGAGGAGCTGGAAGACTGGAAGAGGTGGAGCTGGAAGACTGGAGGGGGAGGAGCTGGAAGACTGGAAGAGGCGGAGCTGGAAGACTGGAGGGGGAGGAGCTGGAAGACTGGAAGAGGCGGAGCTGGAAGACTGGAGGGGGAGGAGCTGGAAGACTGGAAGAGGCGGAGCTGGAAGACTGGAGGAGGAGGAGCTGGAAGACTGGAGGAGGAGGAGGAGGAGCTGGAAGACTTGAGGAGGAGGAGCTGGAAGACTGGAGGAGGAGGAGCTGGAAGACTGGAAGAGGTGGAGCTGGAAGACTGGAGAGGGAGGAGCTGGAAGACTGGAGGAGGAGGAGCTGGAAGACTGGAGGGGGAGGAGCTGGAAGACTGGAAGAGGTGGAGCTGGAAGACTGGAAGAGGCGGAGCTGGAAGACTGGAGGGGGAGGAGCTGGAAGACTGGAAGAGGCGGAGCTGGAAGACTGGAGGGGGAGGAGCTGGAAGACTGGAGGGGGAGGAGCTGGAAGACTGGAAGAGGCGGAGCTGGAAGACTGGAGGAGGAGGAGCTGGAAGACTGGAGGGGGAGGAGCTGGAAGACTGGAGGAGGCGGAGCTGGAAGACTGGAGGAGGTGGAGCTGGAAGGCTGGAGGGGGAGGAGCTGGAAGACTGGAGGAGGAGGCGGAGCTGGTAGACTGGAGGAGGAGGAGCTGGAAGACTGGAGGAGGCGGAGCTGGAAGACTGGAGGAGGCGGAGCTGGAAGACTGGAGGAGGAGAAAAATGTAATGTCAATCATCACATGTAGCCTATTTAGTCATTCAAACACTGGTGTTTCAAAAGAATGAAAAAAACATACAAGAGCCAGTCTGTTGAACGACTCTTTTCAATGAACGGCTCTTTTCAGTGAACGGCTCTTTTCAGAGGTAAAGCATTCTGGAATTCACCCTTCTCTTAAACTGAGTGGTTCAAAGCATGGACATGATCTTACAAATACTGGATTACAAACAACAGTAGAATTATACAGTTACAGATTTGACGTAACGTATTTTCCCTCCAACGCTAATTTGTCTCAGTTCTCTGATGTGGAGGAAATCTGTAACTTTAATCATTCTTACTCTGAAACTATTCTACACTTATTCTTTTTATGTGGACATTCTTCTAATTTCTGGTCCAAAATTGAAAAATATATCATATCTAAAAGTAATAATAAGATAACTATAACATCCCAAAATGTAATTCCATATTTTAAACATGATATTCACAATTTAGAATTTGTAGTAAATTTGTTCATTTTATTTGTAAAATTTCATATACATAAAAATAAATATACTAAAACACACCCAAATTTTAAAATCTTCCTATTGGAATTTGAAAATTATATTAAATCTTTAGAATTTATCCATAATTAAAAAAAAAAAAAAAAAGAAAAGAAAAAAAAAAGCTCTAACACCCTCCATATTTATAAACTATTCTTTAATATTGACTGAACTCTCTCTTGCATTTATTTATTTATATTTTTTTAGATTTGTTATTTATTTATTTATTTGCTTACTTTTTATGCTATTATTTGGATATTATGTTTTGTATCTTTAAATCTATGCATTATTTTTTAAACTTCTATGTTTAAATGCGTTTTCCTTTTTGACATCTTGTTTGTTCAAATTTTTGTACTGTATACTAAAATGTTTTCAATAAAGTTGGGAAAAAAAAAAAAAAACAGTCCACATGCGCGGGCACGGCGCTTCTAAGAATGTGCACGGCGACGTTCCAGTAAACCACGCCCACTGCCGGCGTAACGCTTGTTCAGTGAGTCTCGTGTCAACAGGAAGTGTGCGTCTGCCTCAGATTGTGCCGTTTCTTCTGTTTTTACCGGATAAATCCTGTTTAAACTCACAGTTTTAATCACAGACTCCAATTCGATGGCGTTCTTACGGTTTTAATTACCGTCTTTCTTTCGTTTTCGTCCTTTTTCGTCGTGTTCTCCGTCAGTTTTTCAGTCATGTCGGATTCAGGGACCTCCGGAGAAATGAGCACCGGCCAGTTAATTCAGCAGGTACACGGACCGTGAACGCATCATCCTGTTGGGGTTCAGTTTACGTTCATTTCAAATCTGGATCAACTTTCAATCATTGCTTTAGTTTTTGGATTTAATGTGAAACATGACATAGATATGTCCATTTTTAATGTTATTATTATTATTATTAGTAGTAGTAGTAGTATTTGTTGTTGTTGTTGTTGTTGTCCAGTCTGGTTCTGATCTTGGACAACTTTCATCACTGTCATGTCTTTAATTTCTGACCCATGACTTGGTCAGTGAATGTGTCATTACTGCTCTGACCTGTGCTTTGTTTTGGTGTGAATGACCTTTGACCTTTTGTCATGTTGACCTGTTGTTCAGCTCATCCAATCAGCTGTGTCCGTCCTGCAGGTGGCGCTGCTGCGCTGGCTGTCCTCCCAGTCCAATGAAGACCTCCAAGTCCTGACAGCAGTGACCGGGGTCCGGGTGGCCAAGGACCTGCTGGACCGGGTCAGCGGGCAGAACCAGGTCCAAGCCTACAAGGTATCAGAGCTGGACTCGGGTCCACAATCCACATCCAGAACTGACCCAGATCCATGGAGGATAGGGCGTCTCAAAAATCCCTTTTCTCTTCAGATCACGGTCTTATTTAAACCAGTTAATCTCCAACATAATAATAATAGCCCCCCCCCCCCCCAAAACATTTCAGCAAAATCCATCAACGTTTGACCCCCCCCACTGCAAAGTATGAAGGGCCCATCAAAAAATGTCAAAAAATGCTGCTTTTAACTGCATTCCCATGCTGAATGGATCCTAAAGTGCCTGAAGTCCAGACCTCCACACTGCGTCAGCTGTGGGACCTGAGTCTGCTGTGGAACTAAAGCCACGTTTCCACTACGTGGAACCGGCTCAGCTCGGCTCAGTATTCCCTCAGACCGTTTCCATTCCAGGATACTACTGACTTTCCAGTACCTGGTCGTCATAGCGATGCGGCACGTTATTTCTGTGTTGTCTGCTCAGAGTTGCTGAAAACTCACTCGTTGCCTGTTGTCTGGTCTGAATGTTTCCGTCTTCCACCACAGACTGAAGCTCCTGGACCAACCCTGGTCTAGTTTATCTGTTCTCATGTGGATTAATGAACCCACAGATTTACTGTCCACTAACACATGTTTACGTAAAAAGGCGGGGCACAGAAAACTGTCTGACCAATCAGTGGTCTGCAGTGTTTACACGTCATGGTTTAGTATCTGGTCCCCAGTCCTGGAACCTCAGCAGAGGTGAGACCAAAAAACTAGTACCAGGTACCAGATTTAAGGTCCTTTTTCATAATGGAAACGCAAAAAGGCCGAGTCGACTCGGGTCGACTCGGGTCGGTACCACACAGTGGAAACGCGGCACAAGTCTGTTTGATCCAGAAGGACCAACAGAAACCAGAGCACCCGTGGCAACACAACTGTAGTACAGAGAACTGACTCAGAGGAGCAGAGGACAGACCTGGAACCACACAGAAGGACCTACACCAGGACAAGGGGGTGGGGCCTTTAGGCCATGGGGGCGGGGCCTTTGGGGGTGGAGTTTACATGTTCTCCCTGTGTCTGTGTGGGTTCTCTCTGGTCCTGTGGCTCCTCCCACCATCCAAACACATGTTCTGATAGGCTAACAGGTTCATCTAAATCCCCCACAGGTGTGAATGTGACAGTGTGTTTGTCTGTATATGTTCAGTCTGGGATGAACTGGTCACATGTCCAGGGTAAACCCCGCCTTCAGCCCTGTGTAGCTGGGATAAGCTCCGCCCCCATGACCCTAGTGAGGATAAAGCAGGTTCAGAAAATGAATGAATGAATGTGTGGTAGCTGTCTGTGTTCTGCTGCTGCAGACAGGTGTTCAGGACATCCCAGATGATGCCAGTGCACCCATGGATGGAGCCCACAGAGGGAACAGGGTTCCACAGAGGGAACAGGGTTCCACAGAATCAAACTACCAGAGTTTAAAAGAATGAAATGGAGCAGAAGCTCTAGCGTCAGTCACATGTGAGTTAAGTGTGCAGTGCACATGTGTAAAAGTCTGTCCAGATGATCAGAACCATGTCATCATTAATGTCTTCTTAAATCTTGTATTTATCTTTGTTATTTCAGCGTTCATCTGTATTTATCTGGAACTCAAACCTGTATTTTACTAAAAGGGGGTTTAGAAAATAGATATTGTGTTCAACTAGATTTACTGTCCTCAACTTCTTTCTATGTCCAGTTTTTAGCCGATAATTGAGTTATTTGACTTAAAATCCCCTTATTTTCACTTCTATCTCAGCTGATACAAAAACCTGTGGAGGTGATTTTACAGGGACGCTGGAAAATACCAGAAAAAGACATTTGTGGACACTTCAGACCTGATTATATGGGATTTTCTGGGTTAAAATCAGTGATTTTGCCGTTTTTTGATGGGCCCTTCATACTTTGTGGTGGTGGGGGGGTCAAACGTTGACGGATTTTGCTGAAATTTTTGGGGGGGCTGTTATCATGTTGGAGATGAACTGGTTTAAATAACATCATGATCTGAAGAGAAAAGGGATTTTGGAGACGCCCTACTGTAAGACGTCAGAGTCTGGTTGTTTTTGTGGTGGTTTTGGTCGGGGTACGGTGTCCCTCCAGGTTCATGGCGTCTGGTGTCTTTTTTCACAGACTCAGTGCGTCCTCGCTGTCGCAGACTTCGTCCGTCAGAATCCCGGTGCCTCCCAGGACCAGATCAACGCTGAGGTGGAACAGAGGGTCCAGACCTTCGCAGCCCAGGTCAGAGCCCTGGAGGATAGACCGCTGTTCTGAGGACCAAGACCACAGAAGAAGAACCATCAGACACCACAGAAGAAGAACTATTAAACACCACAGAAGAACCATCTGACACCACAGAAGAAGAACCATCAGACACCACAGAAGAAGAACTATTAAACACCACAGAAGAACCATCTGACACCACAGAAGAAGAACCATCAGACACCACAGAAGAAGAACTATTAAATACCACAGAAGAACCATCTGACACCACAGAAGAAGAACCATCAGACACCACAGAAGAAGAACTATTAAATACCACAGAAGAACCATCTGACACCACAGAAGAAGAACCATCAGACACCACAGAAGAAGAACTATTAAACACCACAGAAGAACCATCAGACACCACAGAAGAAGAACCATCAGACACCACAGAAGAAGAACTATTAAACACCACAGAAGAACCATCAGACACCACAGAAGAAGAACCATCAGACACCACAGAAGAAGAACCATCAGACGCCACAGAAGAAGAACCATTAAACACCACAGAAGAACCATCAGACACCACAGAAGAAGAACCATTAAACACCACAGAAGAACCATCAGACACCACAGAAGAAGAACCATCAGACGCCACAGAAGAAGAACCATTAAACACCACAGAAGAACCATCAGACACCACAGAAGAAGAACCATTAAACACCACAGAAGAACCATCAGACACCACAGAAGAAGAACCATTAAACACCACAGAAGAACCATCAGACACCACAGAAGAAAAACCATTAAACACTACAGAAGAACCACCAGACACCACAGAAGAAAAACCATCAGACACCACAGAAGAAGAACCATCAGACACCACAGAAGAAGAACCATTAAACACCACAGAAGAACCATCAGACACCACAGAAGAAGAACCATTAAACACCACAGAAGAACCATCAGACACCACAGAAGAAGAACCATTAAACACCACAGAAGAACCATCAGACACCACAGAAGAAGAACCATCAGGTCTGAACAGACAAACATGACAGAAGAAGGAAGTGACTAAATATGGGGCCTTATTTGATGGTGATGGTTCAGTTTGTTTGTTTGTTTTCTGTTCAGTTAAAATAAAACTGTTTCTGAACCAAACCTGTGACTGAGTCTGAATTAGCATGTGTCCTCTGTGTCCTCTGTGTCCACTATGGCCACTCTGTCCACTGTGTCCACTATGTCCACTGTGTCCACTATGTCCACTTTGTGTCCACTGTGTCCACTCTATCCACTCTGTGTGAACTCTGTGTCCACTGTGTCCACTCTGTCCACTATGGTCACTCTGGACACTGTGTCCACTCTGTGTCCATTATATCCATGGTATCCACTCTGTGTCCACTATGTGTCCACTCTGTCCACTATGTGTCCACTCTGTGTCTCTTTCTCAGTTTGACTTTCAGGGTTTATAAAACCACTCATCCCTGTTTCTGGACTCAACTCCAGGTCCAGTTCTGTCCTCTGCTGGTCTCGGCTGTCCTCTGCTGGTCTCGGCTGTCCTTTGCTGGTCTCTGCTGTCCTCTGCTGTCCTCTGCTGGTCCTGCACAGACCTGTTTATTTAACCCTCTGGTATCCAGGTGTGCCTTTTACGCACACTTTGCACTTCCTGTTAAAAAATTTCATATTATTTTTCACAGTTTAAATCAGGTTAGAATTCAAAAGTTGTTCATTTTTACATGATCTTTAAAATTCTGTCCACCAACTCAAATGTGCACATTGTAAACAAAAGAAAATGACCAGACTAGCATCTGTCTGCCAAGTGTGCCTAAAACGCACTATTTCTAACATTTGATCTGTATGATTAGGACTGAGCTGGATTTACAGAAATAAAATCAAATTAGAGCTGAAAAATAAATCAATATATAATATTTAATAGTTTGATTCATAGGTGTGCATTTTACGCACACTTGGTGACAGACGCTAGTATTTTTGAACATTTGACCTAGCGCCAAAAATAATAATAATGCAAATTAACCAGCGTTGGAGTTAATCACTGACATATGCCAGGATGAAAAAATCTAATAATATGTGATCCACTTTATATGGAATAGATTGAAAAAAAATTTTTTTGTGTGTTTTTTACATTAAAAAAATGGTTTGTTTCCATTACAAACACAGCATTTAAAGGGTTAAAAATGTGACAGTTATTGAGTATTTGGTATTTATATTTACAGCTCAAGCTGATGAAATTGAAAAAAGTGCAAAAGAATTAAAAATAAACTGCATGAAAATTTTATTGACATTATTGCACAAGTGTGTGAAAAAGGCCCAGTAGGTGTTTAGTCAGGGCCTTGGATGGGACACCGGAGGGCTGATGTTTAAAGTGTACAAGTGAACCTGCTTCACTCACACTCACTCACAGAAGGCAGTAATGGTGCTTCTACAGGGTTAGCTGTATTTAATGAAAGTTATGAGTGTCTAAATAAACACCGGTTCTGTTGTGATCTGTTTCCGGTTCTGTTTCCGGTTCTGTTGTGATCACAGGCTGGTCCTCAGGTGTGTCCGTGACCACGCCCCCCCCCCCCCCCCCCCCCCCCGCACACACACACACACAGGTGCACAGCTGATCTGATGAGCGCGAGCCTCATTTCACTGACTCCGCCGTGTTTTCCTTGGATCCGTTCCACGCCTGAGACCCACAACCCAGAACCTGATCCGGAACCCGGTCCAGAACCCGGAGCCCGCTGCAGAAACCGGAGTTTTTCCCGTCTGAGGACCTGGACCTGGACCTGGACCGGATCAGATCAGATCAGGGTCCGATCTGGACCACATGACTCCGGTAAGTTGGTTTACAGATGAAACAGGTCCAGAACCAGATCCGAACCGGGTCCTCCAGAACCGGCTCCGCGCGCGTCTGTCCGGTATCCGGTAATGAGAGGGTTAATGTTCAGACTGAACCGGACCGGACCGGACCGGGCCGACATGACTGTGTTTGACAGTACTGGACTGATGGGACAGAATGAGGACAGAGTCAGGATTTAAACCCGGTCTAATTCAAACTAAAGCTGAGACTAAAGCTGAGACTAAAGCTGAAATAATTCCCATTAAACAACACTGTTAGCCCAGTGGACGTGACGTAGGTATGACGTCATGTGGTCCCTCTGTCCAAACCGCAGCTGCTCTAGTTCCTCTTTTATTTCCATATGAACCGAATGATGCTTTGAATATTATGAATGTATGAGTCAGGTTAAGAGGAACACAAACACACTGTTATCACAGCACAGGTCACATGACCCACAGCACAGGCCACATGACCCCACATGACCCACAGCACAGGCCACATGACCCACAGCACAGGCCACATGACCCCACATGACCCAGAGCAAAGGTCACATGACCCCACAGCACAGGCCACATGACCCAGAGCAAAGGTCACATGACCCCACAGCACAGGTCACATGACCCACAGCACAGGTCACATGACCCACAGCACAGGTCACATGACCCTACAGCACAGGCCACATGACCCACAGCACAGGCCACATGACCCACAGCACAGGCCACATGACCCACAGCACAGGCCACATGACCCCACATGACCCAGAGCAAAGGTCACATGACCCCACAGCACAGGTCACATGACCCACAGCACAGGTCACATGACCCACAGCACAGGCCACATGACCCAGAGCAAAGGTCACATGACCCCACAGCACAGGTCACATGACCCACAGCACAGGTCACATGACCCACAGCACAGGTCACATGACCCTACAGCACAGGCCACATGACCCACAGCACAGGCCACATGACCCCACAGCACAGGCCACATGACCCACAGCACAGGCCACATGACCCCATGTGACCCAGAGCAAAGGTCACATGACCCCACAGCACAGGTCACATGACCCCACAGCACAGGTCACATGACCCACAGCACAGGTCACATGACCCCACAGCACAGGTCACATGACCCCATGTGACCCAGAGCAAAGGTCACATGACCCCATAGCACAGGTCACATGACCCCACAGCACAGGTCACATGACCCCACAGCACAGGTCACATGACCCCACAGCAAAGGTCACATGACCCCACAGCACAGGTCACATGACCCACAGCACAGGTCACATGACCCCACAGCACAGGTCACATGACCCACAGCACAGGCCACATGACCCACAGCACAGGTCACATGACCCCACAGCACAGGCCACATGACCCACAGCACAGGTCACATGACCCCACAGCACAGGTCACATGACCCACAGCACAGGTCACATGACCCACAGTACAGGTCACATGACCCAGAGCAAAGGTCACATGACCCCACAGCACAGGTCACATGACCCACAGCACAGATCACATGACCCACAGCACAGATCACATGACCCCACATGACCCACATCTAAGGTCACATGACCCACAGCACAGGTCACATGACCCCACCTGACCCACAGCACAGGTAACATGACCCACAGCACAGGTCACATGACCCACAGCACAGGTCACATGACCCTGCTGCTTCTGCCACTGGACTACAGTCTGCTCCATCTCACAGGTTCTCCAGGTTCTTTCATTTTATCAGATTTTACAAAACAAACAATATTAGTGAGAACATGAAAAAAGGAAGTAAGTGGGTTCTGTGTGTATGTGTGTGTTCTAGGCATTCTGTTGTCTTGTGTTCTAGGCGTGCCATTCTCCTGCTCTGGGTTCTGGCTGTCATTTGCTTGTGTAAATAGAACCATGTGTTCTGTGCAGGAGAACATGAGGATGTTTGTTTGTTTGTTCTTGGATCCAGATGAAACTGACAGAGGTTCTGTTAGGGTTAGGAACAGGGTTAGGGTTAGTTCCATTCAGTCTGGACCTCCTGACTTCTTCAGAACCTTCACCTGTTCTCCATCTAAAACCGACCCACAGAACCTTCATGGTTCCATGTGTGTTCATAGAGAACCCTAACCCTTAACACCTAACCCTTAACACCTAAGCCTTAAGCCCTAAGCCCTAACCCTAAACCCTAAACCCTAAACCCTAAACCCTAAACCCTAAACCCTAGACCCTAGACCGTAGGGTCCAGCCCCACAGAGGGGTTAGGGTTAGTGCCCTTCCATTCAAACTGATCACCTGACCTTAAGGCTCTGTTCCAGTTTTAAAGTCCACTCTAAAAGACAGTGGACGGCTGTGGGGGGACCAGAGGACCGGGGTGGTCTGCACCAGCTGAAGGGGTTCTGGGGTGGTCTGCACCAGCTGAAGGGGTTCTGGGGCGGTCTTCACCAGCTGAAGGGGTTCTGGTTCTGGGGCAGTCTGCGCCCACTGAAGGGGTTCTGAGACACACCGACAGAAACAGAATGTCAACGGGAGCACCAGGACACTATGGGGGGCGTTTGGAATGAGAAAGCTGAAGGGGGACGCTGAGACCCAAATGGGGCAGGGGCATTAGTCTGTATGAGTATAGAGCAGCATGACCATGGCCAGTCTGTGCCCCTCTCCAATCTGTGCCCCTCCCCTCATTCCTCTGCAGTATGCTGCGGCACTTATTGAGCTACAACCACCCCCCACCCCCCACCCCCACCCCGCCCGGTGGATTTTTTTTTTTTTTCCAGTGGTCCTGCCCACAGCTTCATGGGGGGATGGTCCTGCCCACAGCTTCCCTTCAGACCATCAGTCGGTTTAAATGCGTCTCATTTGCAGATAAATGTGCAGATCGTCTGCGTACCAGCTGACCAGGGTCTGCTTCTGTTCCCTCAGGTCGTGTTTGGGTGAAACCAGTGTGTCCGTCTTTGTCTTCACCCTCTGGTTCTGAGTCCTTTCCTGGTCCTCCACCTCAGTCCATCATGAATCCCTACAGAAACCAGAACCCGACCCTTCTACCCGGTCTAGATCTCCAGAGCTCAGATCCTCAGATCTCGGTCCAGTCTGCCGCCGTCCTCCAACGCTTCCAGACGTCCTCCAATCAGAACCGGGCGCCGTGCTCCTCAGAACCCGCCCCAGGGTCCGAGAACCCGTATCCGACCCCGGCGCCGGTCTGCCAGGTGTCGGTCATCGTCCCGTCCAGGTGCTCCGAGGACCTTCCGGACCTGGAGTGTTCCGTCTGCTTCAGTCAATTTAACAACATCTTCCGATGTCCCAAGATACTCCTGTGCGGTCACACCTTCTGCCTGGAGTGTCTGGCGCGGATCAACGTCAAGTCGGCCGAGCCCGGCGCCGTCCAGTGTCCACTGTGCCGCGGCCTCACGCCCCTGCCCACCCTCGGCCCGCCCAAGCTCACCACAGATGCCAACGTCCTGTCCTGCCTGCCCGCCGCCATGCAGAGGGTCTACAGCGTCCGATTTCTGCGCAACGAGGGCAAGCTGCAGGTCAAGAGGTCAGTCCGCACCGGACACATAACAAAAGACACCAAACTGGGGTTAAAGGTCGGACAGGAGGTCAATAAACACAGGTCAAGAGGTCAGTGGACACAAGAAGAAGAAGAAAGAACATGCAGGTCAAAGGTCAAATGCAGGTCAAAGGTCAGGAAATGACAAACCATAAAACCCCGTTCTTGACCAAATCAAAGGTTCAGGTCTGGGGTCTAACCTACCTGGTCTGGGTCTGGGGTCTAACCTACCTGGTCTGGGGTCTAATCTACCTGGTCTGGGGTCTAGTCTGGGTCTGTGGTCTAACCCTAACCCTGGTCTCTGTGGTCTTCCTGGTCTGGGGTCTAACCTACCTGGTCTGAGTCTGGGGTCTAACCTACCTGGTCTGGGGTCTAACCTACCTGGTCTAGGTCTGGCGTCTAACCTACCTGGTCTGGGTCTGAGGTCTAGTCTGGGTCTGGGGTCTAACCTACCTGGTCTGGGTCCGGGGTCTAACCTACCTGGTCTGGGTCTACCCTACCTGGTCTGGGTCTGGGGTCTACCCTACCTGGTCTGGGTCCAGGGTCTAACCTACCTGGTCTCGGTCTGTGGTCTAACCCTGGTCTCTGTGTTCTAACCCTAACCCTGGTCTCTGTGGTCTTCCTGGTCCAGGTCTTCAGGGGACCAGCGCTCCCTGGCATCCCTGCGGTCGGCGCGGCACTCCCTGGATGTGGGCGTTCCCAGTTCAGCGGTCAGGGCGGGCTCTGGCGGCGTGGGCGGGGCTCTGTTCAGATTGACGGGTCGTCCGGCCTGTAGGGCCTTCCTCCTGACCTCAGTGGTGATGATGATGGTCCTGCTGCTGGGGATCATCATCTTCATCTTCACCTTCAGAGACAAGCAGGTCTGACCGGACCTGCACTTGGACCTGGACCTGGACCCAGACATGGACCTGGAGCCGGTCTGGGTTTAGGTGGAGCCAAATGAGCCCAGACCCAGACCCAGTTCTGTTTGGTCTGAAGGTCCAAACCCTCTGACTTTTGGTCATGTGATGTAAACGGGTTTGGGGGTGGAGTTGGGGGCGGAGTTTGTCCCCCTGTGGGTGTGGCCTTTTTTATAATCTGTTTTTAATTCAATGTATTTATAAAAGTTTGTACTGGTTCTATCTGGATTTAAATAAAAGTTTATATGGAATAAAGAAAAGGAATTGGACTGTTCCAAACCCTGTTCCTAACCCTGTTCCTAACTCTGTTCCTAACCCTGTTCCTAACCCTAACCCTGTTCCTAACCCTAACTCTGTTCCTAACCCTGACCCTGTTCCTAACCCTGTTCCGAACCCTAACCCTGTTCCTAACCCTGTTCCTAACCCTGACCCTGTTCCTAACCCTGTTCCTAACCCTGTTCCTAACCCTAACTGTGTTCCTAACCCTAACCCTGTTCCTAACCCTAACCCTGTTCCTAACCCTGTTCCGAACCCTAACCCTGTTCCTAACCCTGACCCTGTTCCTAACCCTGTTCCTAACCCTGACCCTGTTCCTAACCCTGTTCCTAACCCTGACCCCGTTCCTAACCCCGTTCCTAACCCTGTTCCTAACCCTGTTCCTAACCCTGTTCCTAACCCTAACCCTGTTCCTAACCCTGACCCTGTTCCTAACCCTGTTCCGAACCCTAACCCTGTTCCTAACCCTGTTCCTAACCCTGTTCCTAACCCTAACTCTGTTCCTAACCCTGACCCTGTTCCTAACCCTGTTCCGAACCCTAACCCTGTTCCTAACCCTGACCCTGTTCCTAACCCTGTTCCTAACCCTGACCCTGTTCCTAACCCTGTTCCGAACCCTAACCCTGTTCCTAACCCTGTTCCTAACCCTGTTCCTAACCCTGTTCCTAACCCTGACCCTGTTCCTAACCCTGTTCCTAACCCTGACCCTGTTCCTAACCCTGTTCCTAACCCTGACCTCGTTCCTAACCCTGTTCCTAACCCTAACCCTGTTCCTAACCCTGACCCTGTTCCTAACCCTGTTCCGAACCCTAACCCTGTTCCTAACCCTGACCCTGTTCCTAACCCTGTTCCTAACCCTAACCCTGTTCCTAACCCTGACCCCGTTCCTAACCCTTTTCCGAACCCTAACCCTGTTCCTAACCCTGACCCTGTTACTAACCCTGTTCCTAACCCTAACCCTGTTCCTAACCCTAACCCTGTTCCTAACCTTGTTCCTAACCCTGTTCCTAACCCTTACCCTGTTCCTAACCCTGTTCCGAACCCTAACCCTGTTCCTAACCCTAACCCTGTTCCTAACCCTAACCCTGTTCCTAACCCTGACCCTGTTCCTAACCCTGACCCCGTTCCTAACCCTGTTCCTAACCCTAACCCTGTTCCTAACCCTGACCCTGTTCCTAACCCTGTTCCTAACCCTAACCCTGTTCCTAACCCTGTTCCTAACCCTAACCCTGTTCCTAACCCTGACCCTGTTCCTAACCCTGTTCCGAACCCTAACCCTGTTCCTAACCCTGACCCTGTTCCTAACCCTGTTCCTAACCCTGGTCTTAACCCTGTTCCTAACCCTAACCCTGTTCCTAACCCTGACCCCGTTCCTAACCCTGTTCCGAACCCTAACCCTGTTCCTAACCCTGACCCTGTTCCGAACCCTAACCCTGTTCCTAACCCTGACCCTGTTCCTAACCCTGTTCCTAACCCTAACCCTGTTCCTAACCCTGTTCCTAACCCTAACCCTGTTCCTAACCCTGACCCTGTTCCTAACCCTGTTCCTAACCCTAACCCTGTTCCTAACCCTGACCCTGTTCCTAACCCTGTTCCTAACCCTTACCCTGTTCCTAACCCTGTTCCGAACCCTAACCCTGTTCCTAACCCTGTTCCTAACCCTAACCCTGTTCCTAACCCTAACCCTGTTCCTAACCCTGACCCTGTTCCTAACCCTGACCCCGTTCCTAACCCTGACCCCGTTCCTAACCCTGTTCCTAACCCTGTTCCTAACCCTGTTCCTAACCCTGTTCCTAACCCTGACCCTGTTCCTAACCCTGTTCCTAACCCTAACCCTGTTCCTAACCCTAACCCTGTTCCTAACCCTGTTCCTAACCCTAACCCTGTTCCTAACCCTGACCCTGTTCCTAACCCTGTTCCGAACCCTAACCCTGTTCCTAACCCCGACCCTGTTCCTAACCCTGTTCCTAACCCTAACCCTGTTCTTAACCCTGTTCCTAACCCTAACCCTGTTCCTAACCCTGTTCCTAACCCTGACCCCGTTCCTAACCCTGTTCCGAACCCTAACCCTGTTCCTAACCCTGACCCTGTTCCTAACCCTGACCCTGTTCCTAACCCTGTTCCTAACCCTAACCCTGTTCCGAACCCTAACCCTGTTCCTAACCCTGTTCCTAACCCTGACCCTGTTCCTAACCCTGTTCCTAACCCTAACCCTGTTCCTAACCCTGTTCCTAACCCTAACCCTGTTCCTAACCCTGTTCCTAACCCTGTTCCTAACCCTGACCCTGTTCCTAACCCTGTTCCTAACCCTAACCCTGTTCCTAACCCTGTTCCTAACCCTAACCCTGTTCCTAACCCTGTTCCTAACCCTAACCCTGTTCCTAACCCTGTTCCTAACCCTGACCCTGTTCCTAACCCTGTTCCTAACCCTTACCCTGTTCCTAACCCTGTTCCTAACCCTGTTCCTAACCCTGACCCTGTTCCTAACCCTGTTCCTAACCCTTACCCTGTTCCTAACCCTGTTCCGAACCCTAACCCTGTTCCTAACCCTGTTCCTAACCCTAACCCTGTTCCTAACCCTAACCCTGTTCCTAACCCTGACCCCGTTCCTAACCCTGTTCCTAACCCTAACCCTGTTCCTAACCCTGTTCCTAACCCTGACCCTGTTCCTAACCCTGTTCCTAACCCTGTTCCTAACCCTAACCCTGTTCCTAACCCTGACCCTGTTCCTAACCCTGTTCCGAACCCTAACCCTGTTCCTAACCCTGACCCTGTTCCTAACCCTGTTCCTAACCCTAACCCTGTTCTTAACCCTGTTCCTAACCCTAACCCTGTTCCTAACCCTGTTCCTAACCCTGACCCCGTTCCTAACCCTGTTCCGAACCCTAACCCTGTTCCTAACCCTGTTCCTAACCCTGACCCTGTTCCTAACCCTGACCCTGTTCCTAACCCTGTTCCGAACCCTAACCCTGTTCCTAACCCTGTTCCTAACCCTGACCCTGTTCCTAACCCTGACCCTGTTCCTAACCCTGTTCCTAACCCTAACCCTGTTCCTAACCCTGTTCCTAACCCTAACCCTGTTCCTAACCCTGACCCTGTTCCTAATCCTGTTCCTAACCCTGACCCTGTGCAGCCTGTGTTGTTGATCCTGTCTCCATGACAACAGCATGTCTTTGTTTGGAGTTTCCATCACATACTTTAATGTAATAATCACATTCCAGAAGGAGGAGGAGAGAGAGGAGGAGAAGAAGAGGAAGAAAAAGAGGAGAAGAGGAAGAAGAGGAGGAGAGGAGGTGGAGGTGAGAGAGAAGAGGAGGAGGATGGATGGTACTGTGTGTACTTTGGGACTCAGTTGTTTTTGTTTTTTTTATTTGTGAACATTCAGATGCTTTGTCCAAATGTTCGCATTTATGTGCGAACACTTCCATCATAAACATCAAATGTTCAGGTTTCTGTGCAAACACTTCCATCATAAATATCAAATGTTCATGTTTCTGTGCGAACACTTCCATCGTAAATATCAAATGTTCGTGTTTCTGTGTGAACACTTCCATCGTAAATATCAAATGTTCGTGTTTCTGTGCGAACACTTCCATCGTAAATATCAAATGTTCGGGTTTCTGTGCAAACACTTCCATCGTAAATATCAAATGTTCGTGTTTCTGTGCGAACACTTCCATCGTAAATATCAAATGTTCGTGTTTCTGTGCGAACACTTCCATCATAAATATCATATGTTCACGTTTCTGTGCGAACATTTCCATGGTAAACATCAAATGTTTGCGTTTCTGTGTGAACACTTCTATCGTAAACTTCAAATGTTCGTGTTTCTGTACGAACACTTCCATCGTAAATATTAAATGTTCGTGTTTCTGTGTGAACACTTCCATAGTAAACATCAGATGTTTGCGTTAATGTGCGAACACTTCCATTGTAAATATCAAATGTTCGCGTTTCTGTGTGAACACTTGCATTGTAAACTTGCGATCAGTCGTGTTTCTGTTTCGTTGTCGTGCATGAGCAGCCCACAGTTGGTGCACGTCTAAAAATAACTTCAACCCACAGCACCAATCACTGCAGCAGTGGGCGGAGTTTCAGCAGCCCCAGGCCAGATGACCACACCCACTCAGAAGATATTTAAAGCATGTGAAGGTTTGGAGAAAAACAGAAACAAGCACGGATCAGAACCAGAACCCAAACCTAGATCAGAACCCAAACCAAAGCCCGGATCACAACCAGAACCCAAACCTGGATCAGAACCCAAACCTGGATCAGAACTGGACCATGGCCCCCCTCCGTCGGCGCTTCCGTCGGGTCCTGTACCCGGCCTCTCAGAGCCAGATCCTGCCGCTGAAGCGGGCCCCGGACCGGGTCCTCAGATGCCTGACGGTTCTGTTGGCCCTGGTGGTCCTGCAGATCTTGACTGAGGACCCCAGCACCAGCACAGGTACGGTCACATGACCACAGGTACGGTCACATGACCACAGGTACAGTCACATGACCAGCCTCCAGAGGGTGCCGCCCACATCTGCAAACATAGCAACTGAAAACAGGATAGAAATACTGGACTGAACTGACCCAGGCTGGACCTGAACTGGACCCAGACCTAGGCTGGACCCAGACCCAGACTGGACCCAGTCCCAGACTGCACCAGGACTGGACCTAGACCCAGGCTGGACCAGGACTGGACCCAGACCCAGACTGGACCCAGTACCAGACTGGACCCTGGTCAACAAAGACCAGAACTTAAATGGACCTGTGTCTCCTTTAATTGTTGCAGAACTCACTGTGAAAATCTGATCCAACAGCTGTGGGTCACATGACCCCCACCATTCGGACTGTAGTTCTATTGGGTCACATGACCCCCACCATTCGGACTGTAGTTCTATTGGACGTGCCTTCCTATTGGTCAGGATGTCCTTGGTAAATGTGTCCTTGTTCTTGTGTCCACTCTGTCCATCATGTCTCTAACCCTGGTTGTTCTGGTTTCAGAGGTCCAGGTCCAGAGCCTGGAGGTGCCGGCATCGCAGCCCCAGGATGGGGGGGATGGGGGTCCAGGCCCAGTGTGGTTCTGGACCGAGGGGGAGGGGTGGGTCCCTGGACCTGGACAGGTGGACAGGTGGACAGGTGGACAGGTGGACAGAAGACATTTACACCAACAAACATGTACAAATGGAACTGAAGCTGAATCTGAGGATGGAGACATGGACCTGTGCATGTTGCAGGTGCAGTTGGGGGTGTGGCCACATGTCTGCCTGTTGAACGTGCAGTTGGGGGCGTGGCCACATGTCTACCTGCTGAAGGTGCAGTTGGAGGCGTGGCCACATGTCTGCACTTGCCTCCACATTCCAGTGTGGACGTGTTGGAATGGTGACTCCGCCCACACATGTCTCACCCAGTTCAGAGGAAAAGGATGATTGACATTCCTGTTCCACCACAAACACCTCCAGGTTCCAGACGGTTCTAAAGGAACGCCCCAATGTCTGAGTGAGAGAGAGAAAGGAATGATAGAGGGATGAAAGAGGGAATGAGAGAGGGACAAGAGAGGGATGAGATTCCATGTTAAAATAAAAACAGGTTTAAATGGGTTTAAAACTGCAATATGACTTTAATTTAAATGAATACATGTTAAAAACAGCAAGTGTGCAAATGGTATGTGCTCCAAAAAAGGACTTTTCGGACCATCTTCAAATCTGATTAAGAAGTGCTCTAGACCATAAGAGATGCTCATCTACATGTTTCCAGAGCTGTTACAAGATGTTTCAAGCATTTATTCAAACATTCGTCGTCGCCCCCTGGTGTTCAAATGGTAAGGCTCCAAAAAGGGTAATTTTGGACCATCTTCAAATCTGGATATAAAGTGGTCTAGATCATTATTCATGATCATTTACATTTTTCCAGAGGTTTTTCAAGATGTTTCGAGCATTTATTCAAACATTCTTCATCGCCCCCTGGTGTTCAAATGGTAAGGCTATATAGTATGTGCTCCAAAAACGCGAATTTTAGACTATCTTCAAATCTGATTAAAATGTGCTCTAGATCATTATTAATGTTCATTTAAATGTTTGTAGAGGTGTTTCAAGATTTTTCAAACCTTTATTCAGACATTGTTCATCGCCCCCTGGTGTTCAAATGGTAAGGCTATAGTATGTGCTCCAAAAAGGGTAATTTTTGACCATCTTCAAATCTGATTAAAAAGTGCTCTAGATCATTATTTGTTCTCATCTACATGTTTCCAGAGGTGTTTCAAGATTTTTCAAAACTTTATTCAAACATTCTTTTGCGCCCCCTGGTGTTCAAATGGTAAGGCTATAGTATGTGCTCCAAAAAGGCTAATTTTGGACCATGTTCAAATCTGACTAAAACGTTCTTTAGATCACTATTCATGTTCATCCCCATGTTTCCAGAGTTGTTTCAAGATGTTTCGAGAACTTTATTCAAACACTCTTCGTTGCCCCCTGGTGTTGAAATGGTAAGGGTATGTGCTCCAAAAAGGGTAATTTAGGACCATGTTCAAATCTGATTAAAAAGTGCTCTAGATCATTTTAGATTTTCTTCTACATGTTTCTAGAGCTGTTTCAATGTGTTTGGTGACTGGACCACCCTTACAGTTCCTCAACCAATCAGAACCAGGATGGGAAGGAAGGTTGAACATGTGACCCGATGAGATCAGGTCCAGGAACTGACAGCAGAACCAGAACCAGAACAGAACCCACACGGTGGACTTGATTGGACCGGTTCGGATCAGTCCCCGGTCCATGTGACGCAGCAGCCAATGCAGTGACAGCATAGATGGACATGTGACCTGCAGGGGGGCGGGGCCTCTGTGTCCACTTGAAGGGGTTCCCACCGAACGTTCTGTCCGTCACGTACGTCTGTTCACATGGAAACGAGCCAACGGCCAATCAAAAGAGGCTTTGAGCAGAGCCACCGCAGCGACCCACATCCTGTTGTCACCATGACAACGGCAGGAGAGAGAGGACAAAGAGAGAGGACAAAGACAGCAGTGGACAAACGACAGTTGGATGGTCCATGAAACGACAAACAAACAAACAAACAAACAAACAAACAAACAAACAAACAAACAAACAAAGGTTCCGGGGCCCTCTGCTCAGGGCAGTCTGGTCCTTGTATGACCGAAGCAGGACCCTAGTCCTCATGACCGTCAGTCAGTCAGACCTGTTCCAGGTGCATGTGGGACTCCAGCAGGGCTGCCCTTTGGCACCGGTTCTGTTCATCATTTTTATGGATAGAATTTGTAGGCGCAGCCAGGGGCCGGAGGGGGTCCGGTTTGGGGACCACAGGATTTCATCTGTGCTTTTTGCAGATGACGTTGTCCTGTTGACCTCATGGAACCTGGACCTTCAGCGTGTCCTGGGGCGGTTTGGAGCCCAGTGGGATGAGGATCAGCACCTCCAAATCCGAGACCAAGGCTCTGGACCAGATAAAGGTGGTCTGCCCTCTGTGGGTCTGTGGAGAGTCTTTGACCCCTGTGGAGGAGTTCAAGTATCTGGGTCTGGTTCACAGGGAGGGAAGGATGGAGGTTCAGACTGACAGGTGGGTGGGTGGAGGTTCAGATTGACAGGTGGGTGGGTGGAGGTTCAGACTGACAGGTGGGTGGGTGGAGGTTCAGATTGACAGGTGGGTGGGTGGAGGTTCAGACTGACAGGTGGGTGGGTGGAGGTTCAGATTGACAGGTGGGTGGGTGGAGGTTCAGACTGACAGGTGGGTGGGTGGAGGTTCAGATTGACAGGTGGGTGGGTGCAGTGCTGCAGTGCTTGTATGGGTCTGTTGTGGTTCAGAAGGAGCTGAGCCCAAAGGAGAAGCTCTGGATTTACCCTCAGTCTACGTTCAGACCCTCACCTGTGGTCATGAGCTGTGGGTCAGGACCCAAAGGACCAGATCCAGGACCCAAAGAACCAGATCCAGGATACAAGTGGTCCAAGTGAGTTTCCTCCATAGGGTGGGGGGGAGGAGCTAAGCCAGCAGAGAGGAGCTCCGAGTAGAACCGCTGCTCCTCCACATCCAGAGGAACCAGCTGAGGTGGGAGGAGTCTGGGGAGAGGGAGGAGTCTGGGCATCCCTGCTTAGACTGTTACCCCTGTGACCCGGCCCCGGATAAGAGGAAGAGAATGGATGGATGGACAAAAAAAAGGTCCACGAAAAGACAAACAAACAAACAAACAAAGAAAAAACGGTCCACAACTGGTATTTTTGGTATTCCTCATGTTTGTGGTGTTTGCAGTATTTTTCGTATATTTTGCATTTTTCATGTTTGTGGTGTTTGTGGTATTTTTTGTACATTTTGTATTTTTCGTATTTTTTGTTGTTTGTCGTATTTTTTATATGTTCACTTTTACACATAAACGTTGACAAAAAAACCACCTGTTCTGTTCATGAATCAGCCAATGAAACCTGTCGGTTCCAGTGACATCATCGTTGACTTCCTCAAGAGTTGAGTTCAGCATCAGGTGAAATGACATCACTGGGTTCATCTGGGGTCATCTGGGTTCAACTGTTCTGGTAAATGTGTGAATGCAGCTGTTCTCTGGAACAGAACCACGCCTGTTCCGTTGTGTTCTCCACTTCTTACTCATTCTGTTTCCTTTGAAAACAGGAACTCTGGGATTTTACATCAGTCTGTTTTAATTATTAACAGGAACGGGTTCTGTTCCCACCTGGTTCTGGTTCTTTAAGGGGTCCATCTGAACCTGTTTTTCAGTTTTACTGGGTTTTCTATTCTTGTGTAATCCAGTTTCGGGGCGTGGCCTGTGTTTTATGGGGCGTAGCCTGTGTTTTATGGGCGTTTCTGAAACCGAACAGATAAAACCGGAACCGGAGCCCGGGTCCCCTAGACCCGCTGTTCCAGCCCAGACTGAGCAGAGCCAGAACCACATCCGAACCACATCCGAACCCAGAAGACCGCATCCAGACCTGAACATGGACCCGCGGACCGGAACCAGGACCCAGGTGGTCCAGGAGAGCTTCGCCCTGTCCCGGATGTCAGCCCGGAGCACCGAACCGGAGATCTTCACCTTCGACCGGGTCCCGGCCCAGGCCACCGCCGTGCGCTCCGTGGTCCCCATCCGGCCCAGGAAGCGCTGTTCCCGGGTCATGTACCCGGCCCAGGTCCGCATGCACCTCCCGCCCCCGGAGCGGATGAGTCCGGCGGCCCGGTGGCTGCTGGTCCTGGTCCTGGTGGTCCTCCTGCAGATCTACTTCGAAGACCCGTGCGGAGAACCCGGAGCCGCCGCGGGCCCGCACGGCCTCCCGGTCCGCTGCTCCGGGGAGCCGCCGGTCCTGGGCGGGTGCGAACCGGACCGGACCGTCCCGGACCGGGACCGGAGCCCGGCCCGGGGCTACGTGGTAGCTCTGCTGGTGTACCACCGCCTGGGCACCGACAACTGACCCGGACACCACCGACAACCCCCCCCCCCCCCAGCCCGGGGGGTCCGACCCGCATGAGCCGAACCGCATGAGCCGAACCGCATGAGCCGAACCGCGGCGCATCCAGATCCAGATCCGGAGGAGGTCCGGACCGACAGCGGCCCGTCCTGACACACGAAGCCGGAGACGGAGCCCTGAGGCCGGCGTCAGTCTGCCGGCGGCCTGCCTGGGGAGCCGGAGGTCCGGACACTGGACCCGGAAAAGGGACCTAGAGCCCCGAACCGAGCCGAACTGGGCCGAACTGAACCGAACTGAGACTTGAAGCGAACCCGTTAAACTTGAACTGACCGTAATGTTTCTGTCTGTGTGTATTTAAGTGTGTATTTAAGTGTGTATTTATTTGTGAGCTGCTCTGTTAGACCTGACTTTCCATCTCATGTACACTGGTAGAATGGACTGCCTCTTATTTACCTATTTATTCACTATTTATTGATAATTTTAATAATAAAAAAAAATGTGTCACAGAACTGTGTGAGTGGAGTCTGCACTGGAAACTGCTGATCAATAAATGAATCAATAACTTTAACAACTGGTTGAACATTTTTATTTTTAGATAAAAAATACTCAGAATCTGAAAAAAAGTTGCTGTTTTTTTTCCTGTTGAAATTATTGTTTTGGATTAATTTAACCTGAATGAAACCTGAAATAAACCTGAGGGAAACCTGAATTAACTTTGAATTAAACCTGAGAAATACAGTCGAAAAACCCTAACCTGACTAGGGTTCGGGTCTCCTTCTGGTTAGGGTCTCCTTCTGGTTAGGGTCTCTATGTGGTTCGGGTCTCTTTGTGGTTCGGGTCTCCTTCTGGTTAGGGTCTCTATGTGGTTCGGGTCTCTTTGTGGTTCGGGTCTCCTTCTGGTTAGGGTCTCTATGTGGTTCGGGTCTCTTTGTGGTTCGGGTCTCTTTGTGGTTGGTTAGGGGTGGGTGTGTTGTCAGTTGGAATGCTCTGCTGTAATGTTGGTTTATGACGCAGTTCCATCTGATTCATGTTTCCTGGTGTTTCCTTTGTTTCATCACAGTCTGAAACAGTCTGGGTTCTTCCACTGGTGTCCATATTTAGACACTAACACACTAACAGCATGACTCATCGGAAGGAGGCGGAGCTTCCACAGAGCATCTGGGATGGACCCGTTCAGTCAGAGAGTTCACATAGATCTGAAGTGAGTAGAACCAGGGTCAGGGTACTGAGGTAGGACACGAGTAGGGGACAGGTAGGGTCCAGGTAGGGTTAGGTTAAGGTCCAGGTAGGGTCCAGTTAGGGTCCAGGTAGGGTCCAGTTAGGGTCCAGGTAGGGTTCAGGTAGGGTCCAGGTAGGGTTAGGTTAGGGTCCAGGGTAAACTGAGTTGAATTCAACTTAGTTTTATTCTGTTTTTGGCTTTTATTTTCATCCACAGACAAATGAATAAAAAAAAAACACCGAACAGATTCAGTTTCACACAGAAAACAGGACAGACACCTCCTGCCCCTCCCCCTCCTCTGCCCCTCCCCCTGGTCTTCATTCCTTCTCAGTGACTCATTTTTGGCAGGAAACAATGAATCCACCCCCAGAAGAAACAGAGAAGAAAAGAAAAAAAAAATAAAAGAAAAACAGAGCAGAAGGAGAAAAGGAAAAAAAAAAACAGACCAGAGCAGGAGGAGAAAAAAAAGACAGAGCAGGGCAGAAGAAAGAAAAAATTAAAGCCACAAGCGGCACCCAAAGGCCCCCACCATGGGCACGTCCAGTAAAAGTATGTCCATGGTTCAGCGGGTGGCGCTGTAGCACCAAATCTGAATGTCTTCAGATGAACGGGTGTAGGTCTGGGGGAGTGACAGCTGACTCAAATTTGAGCCAAATTGGTGTTCATACGTCTGAACTGAAGCAATTTTTGTAAAGGTGACTTTGTAGGGGGCGCTATAGCACAAAATTGAAATTTCTTCCAATAAATGGCTGCAAGTTTTGTAAAGGCAAATTTCTGAAAAAACTTTGCAAAGTTTGCAAACTTGGTGCACAAAAACGGTGACACCGATCCCAAAAATTTGGCTAACTTTTGATGCCCCACTTCTCTAGGTACTGTACACCCAGTTTGAGCTCATTTGGCCAAACTCCCAAGGAGGAGATAGTTAAAATACGACGACAACAAAAACGCTGACTCAGCATTTTGGAAATTTCAATCCAATATGGCCGACTAGGGGTTGGTTTAGGGGCGTGGCCATAATAAGATTTTTTGTTTGTCTCCTGACAATGAATCTGTGTACCAACTTTCGTGGCTGTATGACAAACTTTACATTGGATGTGGTCCCAATGGCGTAATGTATTTCCACTTTTCAAGGGGGCGCTGTCACAACATTTCTTTACCGACAATTCTTTAAACAGTTCTTCAAACAGTTTTTAAAATAGTTCTTCAAACAGTTCTTCAAACAATACTTCAAACAGTTCTTTAAAGAGTTCTTCAAACAGTTCTTCAAACAGTTCTTTAAACAATTCTTTAAACAGTTCTTCAAACAGTTCTTCAAACAGTTAATCAAACAGTTCTTCAAACAGTTCTTTAAACAATTCTTTAAACAGTTCTTCAAACAGTTCTTCAAACAGTTAATCAAACAGTTCTTCAAATAGTTAATCAAACAGTTCTTCAAACAGTTCTTTAAATAGTTCTTTAAAAAGTTCTTTAAACAGTTCTTCAAAGAGTTAATCAAACAGTTCTTCAAACAGTTCTTCAAATAGTTAATCAAACAGTTCTTCAAACAGTTCTTTAAATAGTTCTTTAAAAAGTTCTTTAAACAGTTCTTCAAAGAGTTAATCAAACAGTTCTTCAAACAGTTCTTCAAACAGTTCTTTAAATGGGGTGGGGGTGGGGGGGTTATGATAGTAGTTCCAGAGGACAGAAGGGGACATGTGGGGGAGGAGTCAGGGACATGTGAGGGACGGGACAGAGACATAAGGGTGGGTCTGACTGTAGTGTTTGGTGGGTCTAACTGTGGTGGGCGGGTCTGACTGTAGTGTTTGGTGGGTCTAACTGTGGTGGGCGGGTCTGACTGTAGTGGTTGGTGGGTCTAACTGTGGTGGGTGGGTCTGACTGTAGAGGGTGGGTCTGACTGTAGTGGTGGGTGGGTCTGACTGTGGTGGTGGGTGGGTCTGACTGTAGTGGGTGGGTCTGAATGTAGTGGTGGGTGGGTCTGACTGTGGTGGTGGGTGGGTCTGACTGTAGTGGTGGGCGGGTCTGACTGTGGTGGTGGGTGACTGTGGTGGTGGGTGGGTCTGACTGTAGTGGGTGGGTCTGACTGTGTTGGTGGGTGACTGTGGTGGTGGGTGGGTCTGACTGTAGTGGGTGGGTCTGACTGTGGTGGTGGGTGGGTCTGACTGGTGGGTGGGTCTGACTGTGGTATTGGGTGACTGTAGTGGTGGGTGGGTCTGACTGTGGTGGTGGGTGGGTGTTACTCTTGCAGTGGGCATGTCTTCCTCTGGTGCATCTCCACCCCTGTGGTCCTGTGGGCGTGTCTTCCTCTGGTGCAGCTCCACCCCTGTGGTCCTGTGGGCGTGTCTTCCTCTGCTGCAGCTCCACCCCTGTGGTCCTGTGGGCGTGTTTTCCTCTGGTGCAGCTCCTCCTCTGTGGTCCTGTGGGCGTGTCTTCCTCTGGTGCAGCTCCTCCTCTGTGGTCCTGTGGGTGTGTCTTTCTCTGCTGCAGCTCCACCCCTGTGGTCCTGTGGGCGTGTCTTCCTCTGGTGCAGCTCCTCCTCTGTGGTCCTGTGGGCGTGTTTTCCTCTGGTGCAGCTCCTCCTCTGTGGTCCTGTGGGCGTGTCTTTCTCTGCTGCAGCTCCACCCCTGTGGTCCTGTGGGCGTGTCTTCCTCTGGTGCATCTCCACCCCTGTGGTCCTGTGGGCGTGTCTTCCTCTGCTGCAGCTCCACCCCTGTGGTCCTGTGGGCGTGTCTTCCTCTGCTGCAGCTCCACCCCTGTGGTCCTGTGGGCGTGTCTTCCTCTGCTGCAGCTCCACCCCTGTGGTCCTGTGGGCGTGTTTTCCTCTGGTGCAGCTGCTCCTTTGTGGTCCTGTGGGCGTGTCTTCCTCTGCTGCAGCTCCACCCCCCTGGTCCCCCTCAGACCTGCTCGGGTCTCGGGTCTCTGGTGTCGGATGTCGGACCTCCTCCTGGTCCGGACCCTCCTCTTCTTCCAGACCGGATGTGATGTAAATAGTGTTTTTTTTTTTGGTCCACTTTTTGCGGATCCGCTTTTCCTGAACTTTTTCAGGCTCTAAACTCGGATTAAACCGGATTAAAACGGTCCGGGGTCCAGACGGAACCGGGCCGGGACTCCAGAGGACTAGGGTCCGGTATTTGTTTTTGTTTTTTACCATGAGGACACTGTGAGACTCCGACAACAAACACACCAGCCTGCCGGACTGAGCGCACCGAGACCCGGACGGACCCGGACTGAAGACCCGCTGCTGGACCCGGACCGGACCAGGACCTGGACCGGAGGGAACCCCCCGACAGGTAAGAGTCCACCTGAGAAAAACCCGACCCGGATAAGAGTGCGAGAGCAGAGTCCAGACCAAGACCAGACCGAGGCCTAGACCGGATCCACACACCGTTCTCAGACCAGCTCCGAGTCCTGGACCCGGATTGGACCCGCAGATCCGACCCCGGGTTTACCCCACCTTCAACCTATCCTAAAACCACCTTTAAAACACCTTAAAAAAACACCTTAAAAACAACTGAAACCACCTTAAAAATCGGACCAGTGTCCCTGTATGTTATTGGCCACATTCACAGCTGTGTGGACTGGACCCAGTTCTGTGGGTTTACTCTGGTCCATTAACTGGACCCAGTTCTGTGGGTTTACTCTGGTCCATTAACTGGACCCAGTTCTGTGGGTTTACTCTGGTCCATTAACTGGACCCAGTTCTGTGGGTTTACTCTAGTACAGAAACACAACATGTTCTGCTCATATTCAGTCAGATCTGTCAAAAATTCAAATTCACACTTGATGTCATTGATACTGATTTATTGGATCAATCCACTTCCTATCTGTTAGAATGGGGAAATTTTTCAAAGTGGCACCAAATCCAGAATCAGATCCGGATCCAAATAATTTCAATCCCTTGTGTTGACATCATCATACAGAAGCTGTAGACCAAGTCTGAAGTCAATCACAACTGGAGTTTAGGAGAAGAAGACTGAAAGTTTTGTAACGGCAACGACAGACAATGACAGATGAAAACAACAGACGAAAACGACAGATATGACAGACGATGACAGATGATGACAGATGACAGCGACAGACAATGACAGATGATGACAGACGACGACAGACGATGACAGATGACGACAGATGACAGCGACAGACAATGACAGATGATGACAGACGACAGACGATGACAGACGACGACAGATGACAACGTCAGATGATGACAGACGACGACAGATGATGACAGATGACAACGACAGACGACGACAGATGATGACAGACGATGACAGATGACGACAACAGATGACAACAACAGACGATGACAGACGACGACAGATGACAATGACAGACGACAGACGGCGACAGACGACGACAGACAACAGATGACAACGACAGACAACGACAACGACAGATGATGACAGACGGTGACAGACGACGACAGACAAGAACAGATGAAAACGACAGACGAAAACAACGACAGATATGACAGACGATGACAGATGACAACAGATGACAACGACAGACGACAGCAACGACAGATGTTGACAGACGACGACAGACAATGACAGATGAAAACAACAGACGAAAACGACAGATATGACAGACAATGACAGATGATGACAGATGACAATGACAGATGATGACAGACGACGACAGACGATGACAGACGACGACAGATGACAACGTCAGATGATGACAGACGACGACAGACGATGACAGACGACAGATGATGACAGATGACGACAGATGATGACAGACGGTGACAGATGACGACAACAGATGACAACAACAGACGATGACAGACGACGACAGATGATGACAGATGACAACGACAGATGACGACAGATGACAATGACAGACGATGACAGACGACGACAGATGACGGCAGACAAAGACATACGATGACAGACAACGACAGATGATGACGACAGACGACAACAGATGATGAGAGATGACGACAGACGACGACAGATGATGACAGATGACAACGACAGACAATGACAGACGATGACAGACGACGACAGATGACGGCAGACGGCGGCAGATGACGGCAGACAAAGACATACGACGACAGACAATGACAGATGACGACGACAGATGAGAGATGGCGAAAGATGATGACGACAGACGACGACAACAGATGATGACAGACGACGACAGACGACGACAGATGACAACAGATGACAGTGACAGACAACAACGACAGATGTTGACAGATGATGACAAAGGACGACAGACGACGACAGATAATGACAGACGACAACAGACGACAACAAATAACGACGGCAGACGACGACAACAGATGACGCTGGACACCGCATGACGACAATAGCTTACGGCCTGTTGGCCGTTAAGCTAACAACTGAAACAACCTTAAAAACTAGTGAAACCACCTTAAAAACAACTGAAACCACCTTAACCCTTTCATGCATAAGTCAGTCCAGTGGACAGTTCTTCTCCAGCTGTTCTTTTGTATATTCATGGGTTTAGTTGTTTTAGTTCCATATCAGCTGACACAGTGGACACTTCTGCATCATCTCATATCCTGACACTCACACCATTACTGTAACTTTGCTGTTCTTGATGAACCTGATCTGCACTAACATGTTTGAGTGTAAATCAATTGTTATTTGTTAGACAAGAAGGGTTTTTTTTGCACATTATCTCAGTGAAGTGAGGAATTAATTGCATTAGAATATGTTAAAATGTGAGAAGACATCAGATTAGCAGCATTAAACATGTTTTATTTCATTGTTTTCATATCCCTCTCTGATATTGGGTTTTAAACACGTTTCTTTACTTCAAAAATTAAATGCATGAATATTTTTGCAGCTCCACAGAAAAAAACTGGATCGCATTGTTTTTTTTCGTGCCTAAGGAGGAATAAAAACACTGTAGAAAAAAATCTTGACTAAGGTTCTCACAATTAATACATGAAAGGGCTAAAGACACCTTAAAAACAACTGAAACCACCTTAAAGACACCTTAAAAACTACTGAAACCACCTTAAAAACACCTTAAAAACTACTGAAACCACCTTAAAGACACCTTAAAACTACTGAAACCACCTTAAAGACACCTTAAAAACTACTGAAACCACTTTAAAAACACCTTAAAAACTACTGAAACCACGTTAAAAACACCTTAAAAACTACTGAAACCACCTTAAAGACACCTTAAAACTACTGAAACCACCTTAAAGACACCTTAAAAACTACTGAAACCACCTTAAAGACACCTGAAATCCACAGATCCCTTAAAACTAGTTTAAAAACACCTTAAAAGTCTGTGTCTATCTGTCTTTAGGGTCATTGGGTTATAAACCCCACCCACCATGACCCCTAGAATAAACCCCACCCACCATGACCCCTGGAATAAACCCCACCTCCTGTTCTCACACAGTTCAATCCCCTTTATTTGATCGACATTCTGTATTGATCAGAATGTGTTGAACAGAAGGTCATGGATGTCACATGACCTCCTTCTCCTCCTCTTCTTCTTCTTCTTCTGTGTTTTTTTCTCAGACATGTAGTGTGTGTGGCTGTGATCGGCGGACCATCATGCACCTCTTCCTTCTGCTGATCCTTCACGCCACAGCAGCCGACGGACAGATCGACCCTGGTAAAGGCACACGCATGTGCACGTATATACACATACATGCACATATAAGTACATACATATGTGTATATATGGACATATATATCCCCCCCCCCCCCCCGTTGACGTGCTCTGTGTGTGTGTGTGTGTGTGTGTGTGTGTTAGCACACTGTCGCTACGCTCTGGGCATGGAGGACGGTCGGATCAGAGACCAGGACATCACAGCGTCCAGTCACTGGTACCAGACCACCGGGCCACAGTACGCCAGGTTAGAACCTGCAGAACCTGACTGTCTTCAGAACCCTTCCTGATCAGCTGGTACTGGAAACTGTTCTCTGACTGGTCCGTTTTTTGGTTCCAGATTTAACCGTGAGGACGGAGACGGAGCCTGGTGTCCAGAAGGACAGCTGGAACCGACAGACAGTCAGTACCTGCAGGTACAGAGAACCTTAGAACCAACAGAACCCACAGACAGAACCCACAGACAGAACCTTCAGCACATGTTCAGGCGTGTGCACGACATCATCTGGAACTGACACACGTTCAGACGGTGACATGTTCCAACAACATGTTCGTGTGTTGGTGTGTTGACCTGTGTGTCCTCAGGTGGACCTGGACAGACTCACCTTCATAACAGTTGTCTGTCTCTCTCTCTCTCTCTCTCTCTCTCTCTGTCTCTCTCTCTCTCTCTCTGTGTGTCTCTCTCTCTCTCTCTGTCTCTCTCTCTCTGTGTCTCTCTCTCT
>NW_021941618.1:152241-208992 GCF_902148855.1 Sphaeramia orbicularis
TCTCCTCTCTCTCCCTCTCTCTCTCTCTCTCTCTCTCCCTCTCTCTCTCCCTCTCTCTCTCTCTCTCTCTCTCCCTCTCTCTCTCCCTCTCTCTCTCTCTCTCTCTCTCCTCAGGTGGACCTGGGCAGACTCACCTTTATGACGGTCGTTGGGACTCAGGGACGGTTCGCCAGAAACTCTGGAAACGAGTTCGCTCGAGCGTACAGACTGAACTACAGCCGAGACGGAGTGACCTGGAAGACCTGGAAGAACCGGCTCGGATCCACGGTGAGTGGACTGGACTTGACTGGACCAGACTGGACCGGACCGGACTGGACCGGATGTGGATGGGCTGATGGTAACACTGGGCAGGAAATGATGACAGGAAATGAGCTGTAGTCCCCGCCTCCTGTTGGTCCTGCCAGTCTCCATAGCAACGGCATCAGCACACAGCTGAACCAGTAGAATGGAGACTTCACACTGGGATCCGCCCACTGACCCCAGTTCAGTCCAATAGAAGAGCAGGAACAGAATCTATGAGACCAGACTGGTCTGTGATTGGCTCAGACTAGGACACGCCTTTAAAGGGTCGGTCTGTGATTGGCTTTTCTCAGGTGATGGAGGGGAACAGGAACGCCTACACGTCCGTCATCAATGACCTCCACCCCCCCATCGTAACCCGATATGTGCGCCTGATCCCGGTCACCAGGGTGTCGACCACCGTGTGCATGAGGGTGGAGCTTTACGGCTGCCAATGGGACGGTACGACTCCGACCAATGGGGACACACTTTCTGACTCTGATCATAATTGAAGCAGATGGTAAATAAAATGTAACCACAGCAGGTATGTGATATGTCAACAATCAATCAATCAATCCAACCAATCAGAAACATTTGAATCATTGATAGAGACGGTCACTTAATCAATGAATTAATATGAGTTAATTTATCCATACAACCCCAGAATCTACGTTTGAATCCACAAAGTCTAGAGCCACAGGGGACTGCCCCGCCCTTTAAGATGGCCCCACCCTTTAAGACAGCCCCACCCTTTAAAATGGCCCTGCACTTTAAGATGGTTTCACCCTTTAAGATTGCCCCATCCTTTAAAATGGTGCCACCTTTTAACATAGCCCCACTCTTTACCATGGCCCCACCCTTTAACATGGCCCCACCCTTTAAGATAGCTCCACCCTTTAACATGGCCCCACCATTTAAGACAGCCCCGCCCTTTAAGATGGCTCCACCCTTTAAGACGGCCCCGCCCTTTAAGATGACCCCAGCCTTTAAGATGACCCCACCCTTTAACATGGCCCCACTATTTAAGACGGCCCCACCCTTTAAGACGGCCCTGCCCTTTAAGACGGTCCCACCCTTTAAGATAGCCCCAGCCTTTAAGATAGCCCCACCCTTTAACATGGCCCCACCATTTAAGACGGCCCCGCCCTTTAAGACGGTCCCACCCTTTAAGATGACCCCACCCTTGAAGATGGCCCCGCCCTCTCTCCACAGACGGCCTGATCTCCTACGATGCCCCCGAGGGTCAGCTGATGATGCGGCCCGGTTACCTCATCGCCAGCCTCAACGACTCCACATACGACGGGACGCACGAGCGCAGGCAGGTCCCGCTGTGAGCGCACGCCGCCCTCACCGCTCTGTCCGTCTGTGTGACTGACACATGTCTCGTCCAATAGGAGGCTGTCGGGCGGGTTGGGCCAGCTGACGGACGGCGTGGTGGGCCTGGACGACTTCCTGCGGAGCCGTCAGTACCACGTGTGGCCAGGCTACGACTACCTGGGCTGGAGGAACGACTCGGCCGGCACTCAGGGAAGCGTGGAGATGGAGTTCAGCTTCGAGCGGCAGAAGAACTTCACCTCCATGAAGGTTCTGCAGCCTACGCCTAACCCTAACCCACCCACGCCTAACCCTAACCCACCCACACCTAACCCTAACCCTAACCCACCCACCCACGCCTAACCCTAACCCACCCACGCCTAACCCTAACCCTAACCCACCCACCCACGCCTAACCCTAACCCACCCACGCCTAACCCTAACTCACCCACGCCTAACCCTAACCCTAACCCACCCACGCCTAACCCTAACCCACCCACGCCTAACCCTAACCCTAACCCACCCACGCCTAACCCTAACCCACCCACCCACGCCTAACCCTAACCCTAACCCTAACCCACGCCTAACCCTAACCCTAACCCACCCACGCCTAACCCTAACCCACCCACGCCTAACCCTAACCCTAACCCACCCACGCCTAACCCTAACCCACCCACGCCTAACCCTAACCCACCCACCCACGCCTTACCCTAACCCTAACCCATGCCTAACCCTAACCCACGCCTAACCCTAACCCTAACACACCTGAACACCGCTGCGGCGCTGACACCTTCTGCATCGGCCTGTTTTCAGGTTCACAGTAACAACATGTTCTCCCGCGGCGTGAAGATCTTTTCCTCTGTGACCTGCTGGTTTAAGCCCCGCCTCACTGCGGGCTGGGGGGCGGAGCCTGTTGTCTTTAAAACAGTTCTGGACGACCGGAACCCGAGCGCCCGTTACGTCACGGTGCCACTGAACCAACAAACGGCCACATCCATCCGCTGCAGGTTTACCTTCGCCGACGTCTGGATGATGTTCAGTGAGATCTCATTTCAGTCAGGTAAAACAAACACAAACAAACAAACAAACACACAAACAAGCAAAGACACAAACAGACAAACAAAAGATACACAAATTAACGATAAACAAACAAAAGACAAACAAACAAAGACACAAAGTAACAATAAACAAAGACAAACAAATGATAAACAAACAAAAGACAAACACACAAACAAACAAAAGACACAAAACAACGAACAAACAAAAGATACACAAACGATAAACAAACAAACAAAAGACAAACAAACACACAAACAAAGAAAATACACAAATTAACAACAAAAAAACAGACTAACAATAAACAAAGACAAACAAAGAAAAGACACACAAACTAACGATAAACAAAGACAAACAAAAGACACAAACTAACAATAAACAAACCAAAGACAAACAAACAAATGACACACAAACTAACGATAAACAAAGACAAACAAAAGACACAAACTAACAATAGACAAACAAACCAAAGACAAACAAACAAATGACACACAAACTAACGACAAACAAACAAACAAAAGAACCTGAGGTCACACCCTAGTCCAATAGAACACTATTCCATCCTTTGTATTTCAGTGTTCTTCTTTCATAAGTCGGATCTGGGCTCGCCCCAGTATCGGCATCAGCCCCGCCCATAAATCCCATATGGGCGGGGCTGTCCAACCAACTACTGTCTGTTGTTTGTCCCTCAGAGGACACCGTCCTCCCTACACAGGTCCTGTTGGTGGTGACGTCTCCTTCAGTGAACCAGGAAACCAACTGGACCACCACACCTGGGACAGGTAGGACAGGTTCAAGACCTGGGACAGGTAGGACAGGTTTAAAGGTGTCCACTTGTCCTCAAACGTCATCACACTCGTCTTCCTGCTGTGTCCATCAGTCCACCCATCGGCCAGTGCTCCGCCCGACGACGGGAAGACTCCTGTTCTGATTGGCTGCCTGGTGACCATCATCCTGCTACTGGTGCTCATCATCTTCTTCATCCTCTGGTGTCAGTACGTCTGCAAAGTGTTGGAGAAGGTGAGGAACCCAGCGGCCAATCAGAGCGCACCAACCACACCCCCTGACCAGAACTACACCCCCTGACCAGATTTTAAGAGAACCACACCCCCTGACCAGACGGTAAGAGAACCACACCCCCTGACCAGACGGTAAGAGAACCACACCCCCTGACCAGACGGTAAGAGAACCACACCCCCTGACCAGACGATAAGAGAACCACACCCCCTGACCAGACGATAAGAGAACCACACCCCCTGACCAGACGATAAGAGAACCACACCCCCTGACCAGACGATAAGAGAACCACACCTCAGTCAGTCAAATGTTATTGCTGAAGCACCACATCATAACAGTCGTTCTCTGATGACCCTTTCCATTTCGAGTTGGAATAAACCCGACTCTGAGGCCACTTCACAGACACCCACAGAATCCTCCAGGGGTACACACTAGGAGACAGAGGAAGGAAAAACCACATTTACCGGGCAGAAACCTGGAGCAGACCCCAGTTCTCAGAGCAGATGTGGGCTTACTTGTCGCCCCCCAGCTCAGTGGTTAACCCTGACCCCAGACTCGGTTCTTCTGGTTCTTCAGGCTCCTCGGCGGATCCTGGATGAGGAGGTGACGGTCCGACTGTCGTCCTGCAGTGACACCATCGTTCTCCAGACCCCACCTGTCCCCCCCCGCTCAGGCCACACCCCCACAGGTACATTCACAGGTTGTTACAGGGTCAGGGTTTGGGTTTGGGTTTGGGGGTAATCAGCAGTTCATTTCTCAGGACCCTAAATCCGCCTTTAAACTGTGATCTTTTCTGATAAATAACTGATGTGTGACCTTTGACCCCAGCTCTAATCAGTCATGTGACTCCTCAGGCCCAGTCAACGCTGACCCTCACTATGAGCGGGTTTTCCTGTTGGACCCTCAGTACCAGAACCCGGCGGCGTTCAGAACCAAACTGCCAGAGTTATCTGAGAGCGCCGAGGCCTCAGGTAAACACTGGCAACAACACAAGATGGGTACGACCCGAACCCCATGACCCGGACCCCATGACCCGAACCCCATGACCCGGACCCCATGACCCGAACCCCATGACCCGAACCCCATGACCCGAACCCCATGACCCGGACCCCATGACCCGAACCCCATGACCCGGACCCCATGACCCAAACCCCATGACCCGGACCCCATGACCCGGACCCCATGACCCGGACCCCATGACCCGAACCCTAACCCTATAACCCCATTAGGGTTTGTTGAGTGCTGCTCACGTCTGTCTGTTCACTTCTTCTTCTTCTTCTTCTCTAGAACTGAACTGTTCTTCAGTTCTTCCTTTTCATACGGATGTACAGATGAGTTCTCCGTCTTCTTCTTCTTCTTCTTCTTCCACTGTCGTAGAGTGACTCAGGCCTCTGATTGGACGGATGTTCTTCTTCTTCAACTTCTTCTCCTTCAGTCCTCCTCTTTGGTAAACCCCCCCCCCATCACCTCCTCCTGCTGACTTCCTGTCACATGACTTCAGGTTAGCGCTTCTATTCGCTGTCGTAGAGTGACCCAGACGTCTGATTGGATGGATGCTCTTCTTCTTCTACTTCCTGTTTGTAGAACCTTCAGCGTCTAACCTGCGTTTGTTTGTGTCCGTTAGCGTGCGGAGGAGGTTACGCCGAGCCCGATGTCACCCAGTGTACGCCCCATCAGTGTTTCCATAGTGACGCCCCTCACTACGCAGAAACTGACATCGTGCGTCTTCAGGGCGTTACCGGTAGCAACATGTACGCTGTCCCCGCCCTGACCGTCGACTCGCTCACCAGGAAGGACATTTCTGCCGCCGAGTTTCCACGGCAACAGCTGATCTTCAGGGAGAAGCTGGGGGAGGGTCAGTTTGGCGAGGTGAGCATCGGGGGGCAGGGTCATGGGGCGGGGTCAATGGGGGGGGGGGGTCATCAGGGTCCGATCCGGACCAGGATTAAATCCGGTCCGGTCCGGTCTGGTTTGTGCAGGTCCACCTGTGTGAGGCTGAGGGTCTGCCAGAGTTCCTGGGGGAGGGGTCACCTCTACCAGAGCGAGACGGAAGGGCAGTGCTGGTGGCCGTCAAACAGCTGAGAGCCGACGCCACGGCCCAGGCCAGGTACAGTTGAACCAGTTCAATGGGTCAGGTGCAGTTGAACCGCTTCAATGGGTCAGGTGCAGTTGAACCGCTTCAATGGGTCAGGTACAGTTGAACCGCTTCAATGGGTCAGGTACAGTTGAACCGCTTCAATGGGTCAGGTGCAGTTGAACCGCTTCAATGGGTCAGGTGCAGTTGAACCGCTTCAATGGGTCAGGTGCAGTTGAACCGCTTCAATGGGTCAGGTACAGTTGAACCAGTTCAATGGGTCAGGTGCAGTTGAACCAGTTCAATGGGTCAGGTACAGTTGAACCAGTTCAATGGGTCAGGTACAGTTGAACCAGTTCAATGGGTCAGGTACAGTTGAACCAGTTCAATGGGTCAGGTGCAGTTGAACCGCTTCAATGGGTCAGGTGCAGTTGAACCGCTTCAATGGGTCAGGTACAGTTGAACCGCTTCAATGGGTCAGGTACAGTTGAACCGCTTCAATGGGTCAGGTGCAGTTGAACCGCTTCAATGGGTCAGGTGCAGTTGAACCGCTTCAATGGGTCAGGTGCAGTTGAACCGCTTCAATGGGTCAGGTACAGTTGAACCAGTTCAATGGGTCAGGTGCAGTTGAACCAGTTCAATGGGTCAGGTACAGTTGAACCAGTTCAATGGGTCAGGTACAGTTGAACCAGTTCAATGGGTCAGGTACAGTTGAACCAGTTCAATGGGTCAGGTGCAGTTGAACCGCTTCAATGGGTCAGGTGCAGTTGAACCGCTTCAATGGGTCAGGTGCAGTTGAACCGCTTCAATGGGTCAGGTACAGTTGAACCGCTTCAATGGGTCAGGTACAGTTGAACCGCTTCAATGGGTCAGGTGCAGTTGAACCGCTTCAATGGGTCAGGTGCAGTTGAACCGCTTCAATGGGTCAGGTGCAGTTGAACCGCTTCAATGGGTCAGGTACAGTTGAACCAGTTCAATGGGTCAGGTGCAGTTGAACCAGTTCAATGGGTCAGGTACAGTTGAACCAGTTCAATGGGTCAGGTACAGTTGAACCAGTTCAATGGGTCAGGTACAGTTGAACCAGTTCAATGGGTCAGGTGCAGTTGAACCGCTTCAATGGGTCAGGTGCAGTTGAACCGCTTCAATGGCTTAGGTCAGTTCAACTGTCAAACATCTGAGAGTTGATGCCATCAACCAGTCCAGGTACAGTTGAACCAGTTCAATGGGATATGTATGTTCAGGTACCAGTTGAACGGGTTCAATGTCTTCTGTCAGTTCAACTGTCAGTTCAACTGTCAGTTCAACTGTGCACTTATCCCTTGTTTTGTCAGAAACGACTTCCTGAAGGAAATCAAGATCATGTCTCGTCTGAACGACGCCAACATCATCCGTCTGCTGTGTGTGTGCGTGACCTCTGACCCCCTGTGCATGGTGACCGAGTACATGGAGAACGGAGACCTGCACATGTTCCTGTCGCAGAGGGAGATGGAGAGCACGCTAACACACGCTAACAACATACCTTCAGTCAGGTAGCACACATGCTAACACATGCTAACATTCTCCCTTACATCAGGTGCCACTCTGTGATCTTGTGTCCTGGTCTTCTCTGTGTTGTTTTACTCTAGGGTTAGGGTTAGTCCACCCTGACCCTAACCCTGCCCATGGAAACCAGTTTGACCCTTGGTTCTGGTTCTGTCCTCCAGTCTGTCGGACCTGCTCCATATGTCGGTCCAGATCTCCTCGGGCATGGCCTACCTGGCCTCTCTGAACTTTGTGCACCGGGACCTGGCCTCCAGGAACTGTCTGCTGGACCGACGCCTCACCATCAAGATCGCAGACTTCGGAATGAGCCGGAACCTGTACAGCAGCGACTACTACCGCATCCAGGGACGAGCGGTGCTGCCCATCCGCTGGATGGCCTGGGAGAGCATCCTGCTGGTAGGTTCCACCCCAAAGAGAACCACCTAGAACCACACAGACACCAGACCTGCTGGTAGGTTCCACCCCAAAGAGAACCAGAGAACCACCTAGAACCACACAGACACCAGACCTGCTGGTAGGTTCCACCCCAGGAGAACCACATAGATAGATAGATAGATAGATAGATAGATAGATAGATAGATACTTTATTGATCTTTTGCAGGAAATTGTTTGTTACAACAGCAGCAGTACAAACAGTTCAAGCAAAAAACACACTGACCCATCACAAAAAGACACCCACATACAACCAACAATGGCACAAAGAAGTGTTTAAGAACAGAATAAAAGATATATAAATATATATATAAACATAAATATATATATATATATATATAAAATGTACAATAAAGTAAATGTAAATAATACAATACAATAAAACACCTATAGTATGCACAACATACAGTCATTTCTGGCACAGCGGTGTTGTACAGTCTAACGGCAGCCGGCAGGAAGGAGCTCCTACTGCATTCAGTCCTGGGGGGGGGGGGGGGGAGTCAGTCTGTGGCTGAAGGTGCTCTCTCTGAACACCTCAAGATGGTGAAGTGGGTGAGATGTGTTCTTCAAAATAGAGTCCAGTTTCCTGAGCATTCTCACCCGAGCCACCTGCTGAACTGGGTCCAGTCCACCCGCTGAACTGGGTCCAGTCCACCCGCTGAACTGGGTCCAGTCCACCCGCTGAACTGGGTCCAGTCCACCCGCTGAACTGGGTCCAGTCCACCCGCTGAACTGGGTCCAGTCCAGTCCCAATGATGGAGCTCGCTTTCTTCATCAGTTTGTTCAGTCTGTTTCTGTCAGAAATGCGAGCCCCCCCCCCCCACCACCACCACCACCACCACCACCACACCAAAGAACAGGACACCAGCCCCCACAGTCTGGTAGAAGCTGCACAGAAGAGGGTTGGAGATGTTGAAAGACTTGAATCTCCGTAGGAAATAAAGTCTACTTTGGCCCTTCTTGTGCAGAGTCTCCATGTGACAGGACCAGTCCAACTTGTTGTCCAGTTGGACTCCCAGGTACCTGGAACTGGAGACAGCTTCTACCCCTGTGTTGTGGATGGTGACTGGCACCAGTTTGGACCTCTTCCTCCTAAAATCCAAAACCATTTCCTTGGTCTTGGAAATGTTCAGTTGGAGATGGTTGTGGTCACACCAGTCCACAAAGTCCTTAATCAGGCTCCTGTACTCCCCCTCCTCCTCTCCTCTCCTCTCCTCCTCCTCACCTAGAACCACACACAGACACCAGACCTTAGAACCAGCTCCACTGTAGATCTGAAGGAACCAGTGTGTGTTCAGGTGAGAACATCTAGAACATGGAAGATCCAAAAGGAACCCATGAGTAGGTTTACTGGTGCAGGTTCCTTCAACCTAAATGTGATGATCAAGCCCCTGAACCTGTCCCTGTCCCTGGTCTTCCAGGGGAAGTTCACCACTGCCTCAGACGTGTGGGCCTTCGGTGTGACGCTGTGGGAGATCTTCACTCTGTGTAAAGAACAGCCGTACAGTCTGCTGTCGGACCAGCAGGTCATCCAGAACACTGGAGAGTTCTTCAGGAACCAGGGACGACAGGTGAGACCACCAGGGTCCAGAACCAGGGTACGCAGGTCAGACCAGCAAGGACCAGGGTACACAGGTGAGACCACCAGGGACCACCAGGGACCAGGGTACACAGGTGAGACCTTCTATGGAAAGACCACCCACGGTAGGAGATCTGAGTCCTGTTGGTACGTCCAGTAAGTGGACAAATTCTGAGCCACAGCCTGGGCCAGGACCTGAAGTAAACCAGTAGGTCAGCTGGTCCAGGACCTGATGGGACCAGACCATCTATTGCCGCGTTTCCACTACGTGGAACCGGCTCAACTCCACTCTGGTACCAGGTCCTATTCCAGATCGGTTCCACTCTGGTACCAGGTCCTACTCCAGACCCTTTCCATTCCAGATCCTCCCTCTTTCCAGTCCCTGGTCGTCATAGCGATGCGGTGCGTTCCTTCTGTGTGCTCTGCTCACAGTTGCTGATAAACTCACTGGTTGCCTGTTGTCTGGTCAAACTCCTGCTGAATGTTTGCGTCTGAACCTCCTGGACAAACCATGGTGTAGTTTTACAGACTGTCATCATGTGGATTCACCTACTGACAGATTTACTGGAAAAGGGCGGGGCACACACACCACTCTGACCAATCAGAGGTCTGCAGTGTTTACACAGTGTCACCTTTAGGATCTGGTCCCCAGTCCTGGAACCTCAGAGGAGGAGGAACCAAAAAACTAGTAGCAGGTACCAGATTACAAAAACTGGTACCAGGTACCAGATTCCAAAAACTAGGACCAGGTACCAGATTCCAAAAAACTAGGACCAGGTACCAGATTCAAAAAACTAGTACACGGTACCAGATTCCAAAAAACTAGTACCAGGTACCATATTCAAAAAACTAGGACCAGGTACCAGATTCCAAAAAACTAGTACCAGGTACCAGATTAAAAAAACTAGTACCAGGCACCAGATTAAAAAAACTAGTACCAGGTACCAGATTACAAAAACTAGTACCAGGTACCAGATTACAAAAACTAGTACCAGGTACCTGATTCCAAAAAACTAGTACCAGGTACCAGATTCCAAAAAACTAGTACCAGGTGCCATATTCAAAAAACTAGGACCAGGTACCAGATTCCAAAAAACTAGTACCAGGTACCAGATTCAAAAAACTAGTACCAGGTACCAGATTCAAAAAACTAGTACCAGGTACCAGATTCCAAAAAACTAGTACCAGGTACCAGATTACAAAAACTAGTACCAGGTACCAGATTCCAAAAAACTAGTACCAGGTACCAGATTCAAAAAACTAGTACACGGTACCAGATTCCAAAAAACTAGTACCAGGTACCAGATTCCAAAAAACTAGTACACGGTACCAGATTTAAAAAACTAGTACACGGTACCAGATTCCAAAAAACTAGTACCAGGTACCAGATTCAAAAAACTAGTACCAGGTACCAGATTCTAAAAAACTAGTACCAGGTACCAGATTTAAAAAACTAGTACCAGGTACCAGATTCCAAAAAACTAGAACCAGGTACCAGATTCCAAAAAACTAGTACCAGGTACCAGATTCCAGGTCCTTTTATGGAATGGAAATACAAAAAGGCCGAGTCGAGCCGGTTCCATGTGGTGGAAAGGCAGCATATGATGGTGAAAATCATCTGGTTTTCCAACTGAGTAGCTCAGAGCCCAGGTCCACCCTGAACCCTCACCTCTGTATGTTCTCCTTTGTTGACGTTCTCCTGTTCTTGTGTTCCAGATCTTCCTGTATGCTCCGCCCCTCTGCCCGCCCTCTCTCTTTGAGCTCATGATGCGCTGTTGGAGTCGGGACCTCCCAGACCGGCCCACCTTTGAGGGCCTTTTTCAGGCCCTGAGGCCTCATGTCCACCAGTGAACCAGGACCGGAACCAGGACTCAAAACCAGGACCAGAACCGGGACTCAGTGGACCTTCTTCAACACAAAGACATGGAACCCACTTTAAAGGAAGCGCTCACACTTTTTTTAATTCTGAGACACATACCCCTGTGGTTGGGGCAAACCCTAGCCCTACCTGTGCCCCTGTGGTTTGACGGTCCTTTCGAACACTGTGTCTCTTCTTCTTCTTGTTCATATTTTTACTCCACACTGGAACTGGGGTTCAGGGTTAAGGGTCAAATGCTTTTATTTGTAGATGTTTATTGTATTTGTTTCCTGTTTATTGTATTTCTGTTTTTGTGAATTTAAATGTTGTTGAGTGTTAAACCTGTGTGGGGGGTCAGGGCCTGGGGGGGTCAAGGTCTAGGGGGTCAGGGTCTGGAGGATCAGGCCTGGTTCCAGTTTCATTAAGTGCCTTGTTTGTTCAAAAACGATCACTTTAAATGATAATAAAAGTGTCAAACTCATTCTGCTGGATGTTTTTTTTATTTAGTTAAATATGAGTCATAGTGCTCATATTTGGTCATTTTGACTTGTTTTATTAACCTCTAACTTCAGGCTGAAGGGCTATTTGTTTTCCATCTGTCCATTCTGTGTGCGGGGTAGGGTTAGTAGGGTTAGGGTAGGCTCAGTGTGTGGACAAGGGATAGCAGATCAGCAGGTCAGCATCGGTTTACAGCAGGTTTACTGCAGTTTACAGCAAGTTTACAGCAGGTTTACTGCAGTTTACAGCAAGTTTACTACAGTTTACAGCAGGTTTATAGCAGTTTACAGCAGGTCTATGGCAGATTTACTGCAGGTTTACTGAAAGTTTACGGTAAGTTTACTGCAATTTACGGCAGGTTTACTGCAGTTTACAGCAGGTCTACGGCAGATTTACTGCAGGTTTACAGCAGTTTACAGCAGGTTTACTGAAGGTTTATGGCAAGTTTACAGCAGGTTTACTGCAGTTTACAGCAAGTTTACTACAGTTTACAGCAAGTTTACTACAGTTTACAGCAGGTTTATAGCAGTTTACAGCAGGTCTACGGCAGATTTACTGCAGGTTTACTGAAGGTTTACGGTAAGTTTACTGCAATTTACGGCAGGTTTACTGCAGTTTACAGCAGGTCTACGGCAGATTTACTGCAGGTTTACAGCAGTTTACAGCAGGTTTACTGAAGGTTTATGGCAAGTTTACTCCAGTTTACAGCAGGTTTACTGCAGTTTACAGCAAGTTTACTACAGTTTACAGCAGGTTTACTGCAGTTTACAGCAGGTTTACTGCAGATTTACTGAAGGTTTACGGCAAGTTTACTGCAGGTTTACTGCAGTTTACAGCAGGTTTATAGCAGTTTACAGCAGGTTTACTCCAGTTTACAGCAGGTTTATGGCAGATTTACTGCAGGTTTACTGCAGTTTACAGCAAGTTTACTGCAGGTTTATAGCAGTTTACAGCAGGTCTACGGCAGATTTACTGCAGGTTTACTGAAGGTTTACGGTAAGTTTACTGCAATTTACGGCAGGTTTACTGCAGTTTACAGCAGGTCTGCGGCAGATTTACTGCAGGTTTACAGCAGTTTACAGCAGGTTTATGGCAAGTTTACTGCAGTTTACAGCAGGTTTACTGCAGTTTACAGCAGGTTTATGGCAAATTTACAGCAGTTTACAGATGGTTTACTGCCGTTTACAGCGGGTTAACTACAGGTTTACTGCAGTTTACAGCGGGTTTACTACAGGTTTACTGCAGTTTACAGCGGGTTTACTACAGGTTTACTGTAGTTTACAGCGGGTTTACTACAGGTTTACTGCAGTTTACAGCGGGTTTACTACAGGTTTACTGCAGTTCACAGCGGGTTTACTGCAGGTTTACTGCAGTTTACAGCGGGTTTACTACAGGTTTACTGCAGTTTACTACAGGTTTACTGCAGTTCACAGCAGGTTTACTGCAGTTTACAGCGGGTTTACTGCAGTTTACAGCGGGTTTACTGCAGTTTTCAGCAGGTTTACTGCAAGTTTACTACAGTTAAAGCAGGTTTAAAGGTCACCTGGACCAGGCTTAGGGTTAAAGGTCAGAGTGCCAGCGTTAGTTTAGAACCAGAGACAGAACCAGTGAATAAACTGAACTTTATTTAGATTCTTACACGAATAGAACAAGTGAAAAATGACAAAGAAATGGAATAAAAATAAAAAAGGATTTCTGATACAGAAAATACAAAACATGGAGTAAGAGTCAAATTACACTGAAGTTCAGAAAATACAAAAGCACAAACAAACAAAGACTGATGCCCTGGGGGGGGGGGGGGGGGGGTTCAGTTCAAAGCTTTAGACTCAGCTGTGCGTGCGCTGGGAGGACGAAATATACACATGAATTTAACACCAGTAGTGATTTAAGTGAAACTGAGTCTGTGTTTAAGGGTTTGGAGAAAAACAACTGAGAACAACAGACGCACTTTCAGTTTAAGAAAAAGAAAAAACAACTGAGACATATGACAACCCTGTTCTAATCCTGTTCTAACCCTAACCCTGTTCTAACCCTAACCCTGTTCTAACCCTGTTTTAACCCTAACCCTGTTCTAATCCTGTTCTAACCCTAACCCTGTTCTAACCCTAACCCTGTTCTAATCCTGTTCTAACTCTGTTCTAACCCTAACCCTGTTCTAACCCTGTTTTAACCCTAACCCTGTTCTAATCCTGTTCTAACCCTAACCCTGTTCTAATCCTGTTCTAACCCTAACCCTGTTCTAACCCTGTTTTAACCCTAACCCTGTTCTAACCCTAACCCTGTTCTAATCCTGTTCTAACCCTGTTCTAATCCTGTTCTAACCCTAACCCTGTTCTAACCCTGTTTTAACCCTAACCCTGTTCTAATCCTGTTCTAACTCTGTTCTAACCCTGTTTTAACCCTAACCCTGTTCTAATCCTGTTCTAACTCTGTTCTAACCCTGTTTTAACCCTAACCCTGTTCTAACCCTGTTTTAACCCTAACCCTCTTCTAACCCTGTTCTAACCCTAACCCTGTTCTAATCCTGTTCTAACTCTGTTCTAACCCTGTTCTAACCCTAACCCTGTTCTAATCCTGTTCTAACCCTAACCCTGTTCTAACCCTAACCCTGTTCTAATCCTGTTCTAACTCTGTTCTAACCCTAACCCTGTTCTAACCCTGTTTTAACCCTAACCCTGTTCTAACCCTGACCCTGTTCTAACCCTAACCCTGTTCTAATCCTGTTCTAACCCTGTTCTAATCCTGTTCTAACCCTAACCCTGTTCTAACCCTGTTTTAACCCTAACCCTGTTCTAACCCTGTTCTAACCCTGTTTTAACCCTAACCCTGTTCTAACCCTGTTTTAACCCTAACCCTGTTCTAACCCTAACCCTGTTTTAATCCTGTTCTAACTCTGTTCTAACCCTAACCCTGTTCTAACCCTAACCCTGTTCTAATCCTGTTCTAACCTTGTTCTAACCCTGTTTTAACCCTAACCCTGTTCTAATCCTGTTCTAACTCTGTTCTAACCCTGTTTTAACCCTAACCCTGTTCTAACCCTGTTCTAATCCTGTTCTAACCCTCTTCTAACCCTCTTCTAACCCTAACCCTGTTCTAATCCTGTTCTAACCCTGTTTTAACCCTAACCCTGTTCTAACCCTAACCCTGTTCTAACCCTGTTCTAATCCTGTTCTAACTCTGTTCTAACCCTAACCCTGTTCTAACCCTGTTCTAACCCTAACCCTGTTCTAATCCTGTTCTAACCCTGCTCTAACCCTGTTCTAATCCTGTTCTAACCCTGTTCTAATCCTGTTCTAACCCTAACCCTGTTCTAACCCTCTTCTAACCCTAACCCTGTTCTAATCCTGTTCTAACCCTCTTCTAACCCTAACCCTGTTCTAATCCTGTTCTAACCCTAACCCTGTTCTAACCCTGTTCTTATCCTGTTCTAACCCTAACCCTGTTCTAACCCTGTTCTAACCCTAACCCTGTTCTAACCCTGTTCTTATCCTGTTCTAACTCTAACCCTGTTCTAACCCTAACCCTGTTCTAATCCTGTTCTAACCCTGTTCTAACCCTAACCCTGTTCTAACCCTGTTCTTATCCTGTTCTAACCCTAACCCTGTTCTAACCCTGTTCTAACCCTGTTCTAACCCTGTTCTAATCCTGTTCTAACCCTAACCCTGTTCTAACCCTAACCCTGTTCTAATCCTGTTCTAACCCTAACCCTGTTCTAACCCTGTTCTAACCCTAACCCTGTTCTAACCCTGTTCTAACCCTAACCCTGTTCTAACCCTGTTCTTATCCTGTTCTAACCCTAACCCTGTTCTAACCCTAACCCTGTTCTAACCCTAACCCTGTTCTAATCCTAACCCTGTTCTAATCCTAAACCTGTTCTAACCCTAACCCTGTTCTTATCCTGTTCTAACCCTAACCCTGTTCTAACCCTGTTCTAACCCTAACCCTGTTCTAATCCTAACCCTGTTCTAATCCTAACCCTGTTCTAACCCTAACCCTGTTCTTATCCTGTTCTAACCCTAACCCTGTTCTAACCCTAACCCTGTTCTAACCCTAACCCTGTTCTAATCCTAACCCTGTTCTAATCCTAAACCTGTTCTAACCCTAACCCTGTTCTTATCCTGTTCTAACCCTAACCCTGTTCTAACCCTGTTCTAACCCTAACCCTGTTCTTATCCTGTTCTAACCCTGTTCTTATCCTGTTCTAACCCTAACCCTGTTCTAACCCGAACACATCATACAAATTCTCTGTAGATTGTCCATCACTTCAGTTTGACTTCTTCTTCTTCTTCTTGCACAGTTTTGGTTTCACAACCACTTGTGTTTTGTTTACAGGGTCAGAGGGGTCCAGTCCAGACCAGACCTTCAGGATCTGAGGAGTCCAGTCCAGTCCAGACCTTCAGGGTCAGAACATTTAGGCCTGATCAGTGTCAGAGTTAGAACTTCAAAACCAGGTGGAGGAACCCTGATGGGCCCGGGCCCTGACCCTGACCTCAGTTGACCTGTTTGGGATCCCCTGACCCCAGTAGACCTGTCTGGGATCCCCTGACTCCAGTAGACCTGTCTGGGATCCCCTGACCCCAGTAGACCTGTCTGGGATCCCCTCCAGCCCATTGGCTGGTTCTGACTGGTACCAACAGCTGATTGGTCAGAAACACTGGACAGAATTCACACTGACTCTGCAGATGGTCCTGATGAACCTGGTAGGGTCCAGATCAGGTGGTCAGGACCAGGTGGTCAGAATCAGGACCAGGTGGTCTGGATCAGATGGTCCAAATCAGATGGTCAGGACCAGGATCAGGTGGTCTGGATTAGGACCAGGTGGTCAGGATCAGGTGGTCAAGACTAGGTGGTCAGGATCAGGTAGGACATGTAGTTCTCTGTAGTCCTCATGGGGTCTTCAGTGGTGGACTCGCTGAGGGCTGGACCTGGGCCCTGGGCTCAGTAAAGTGGGCGGGCCAGTGCATGGGTAGTTTCAGGGGGCGAGTCTAAGTGGGGTGGGTCTAGGCGATGGTTCCGTGGGGTCACCGCCTCTGCTGGCTGTAGACGGGGGTCCAGGTCTAGGTGGTGGGTCCAGGTGCAGGCGGTGGGTCCAGGTCCAAGCAGTGGGTCCAGGTCTAGGTGGGTCACCGTCTCTGCTGGCTGTAGACGGGGGTCCAGGTCTAGGTGGTGGGTCCAGGTGCAGGCGGTGGGTCCACGTCTAGGTGGGTCACCGTCTCTGCTGGCTGTAGACCGGGTAGGCCAGGGTGACGTTCAGGGAGTCGTTGTGTTGGACCAGTGAAGTGTGCTGGTAGTGCAGGACCAGGTCCTTCAGAGACCCGTACAGGTTATAGGGTTCAGCAAAACCGAAGCCAGTACTGGTTTTATTTATGACACAGTGTTTGACCTCTGAGTCCACCCTGAGAGAGAGAGAGAGAGAGAGAGAGAGAGAGGAACCAATGAGCGGACAGGTGGGGTTAGGGTACGGGTCCATGTGGGTCAGGGTACGCAGGGTTCTCACTAGGATCTTTTCACAGCGTAGGGGTGTGAGTTCTGTAGGGGGGTCCGGGGCATCCTGCCCCACATAAGTTTGACATGTCTAACCCTGAAACACTATTTCCTGCATTTTCAGGAATGAAGCCAAAAAACGATGCGATATTCCCCTTCGTTTGTCGTTGCTCCTGCGCTTCGACGCAGACATGATCGTAGAAAAATATTCACTAGCACGAAATTAGTGATAATAGGAGCAGCACACACACACACACACAGGCTAAAGTTTAGATCTAATTTTCCACAGGTGATGGGTCCGTTTAAATCAGATAAATTGATTGAAGTCTCACTGACAGCCAATGAGCATAAGGCAAGTGATGTTGGTGGGCGGGGTCAGACAATACCAAGGCACACAAAGGGGTGTGGCTTCTATTGTTGTCATTTCCTGTCTGCAGCGCTTTGAGCCAAAACAAAGGAACAGATTTATTCACATTCAAATCTGGTTCTCATTACACTGGACCATCACACACACACACACACACACACACACACACAGTGTTGTTGTGTTGTTTCAGCAGTCACAGGGGGTCCTCTGGTGGTGGAATCAGTGTCAGTGGTGTGTGTTTTGTCCTTTGGGTGTTACCGTAGTCAGTTCAGACATGGAAGGAAGTAACAGACACGTGTGTGTCATTGTGTTTGTGTGGACACAAAGAACGTTTGTGTGTGAGTGTTTGATGTTCAGCTGTTGTGCTAATGAACAGTCACACCTGTCTGTGATGGAAACTGTTGTTCTTAGATTAAAAGACGTTGGAAATCTGAAGTCCATCTGAAGATGCTAATCATTAGCATGTCTATGGATTTGCCCTTTTATGTTAGCATTGAGCTAGCGATGTTTTCTCCTTCATTTGAATGTATAATGTTGTTAATGTGCAGGAACACAGAACAGAAGTCACACATGTTGTGTTTGTGTGTTCAGTTTTACACTGAAGTCTGAAGGGAAAGTGTGGACACAAGTTTAGGGCGTCTGGCTTTTCTTGGTAAACCTGTGATCCATCTGCACAACTACAGCTGGACACACAGAATACACACAAAAACACCACTATACGCACACACAGAATACACACAAAAAAATACCACTATACACACACGCAGAATACACACAAAAACACCACTATACACACACGCAGAATACACACAAAAAAAACACCACTAGACACACACACAGAATACACACAAAAATAACACCACTATACACACACACAGAATACACACAAAAAAAACACCGCTATGCTGGTTAGAGACAGCGGAGCGGGGCAAAGCTGAGCGTCGGGGTCCCCCAGGGACAGTGCCAGGGGCACCGACGTTCAATGACACTAGTGAGAACCCTGGGGTTAGGGTACGGGTCCGGGTCTTACACCACAGAACAGGCGTAACAGCCTGGTTTGCTGCTGTCTCGGACCAGGAAGGTTCCGTCTCTCTTTCCTCGGAGCAGAGCTTCAGCCTGACTGCGGTTCAGGTTCCCCAGACGCCACAGACGCTCGTCATGATGAGGAAGGTCCTCCTCATCCTCCAGCAGACTGTACTCACTGAGACAGGGACAAGGACAAGGGTTAGGGTTAGGTACTGACTAGGTAGTAACAGGGTACCAACAAGGTACTGACAGGACACTAACAGGGTACCGACAGGGTACTGACAAGGTACTGACAGGACACAAACAGGGTACTGACAGGGTACTAATAGGGTAGTCCTCTGTGATTTAGATATCACTATTTGACAGTACTAAGAGGTACTACAGTAGCACTACAAAGTGTGTATTCTTACTCTTCTGTGGTGTCGTTCTTCAGTATTTGACAGTACTACAGTTGTACTATAGTAGTACTACAGTAATAGTATTTTTCTTACTCCTCTGTGATATCGTTCTTCAGTATTTGACAGTACTACAGTTGTACTATAGTAGTACTACAGTAATAGTATTTTTCTTACTCCTCTGTGATATCGTTCTTCAGTATTTGACAGTACTACAGTAGTACTACAGTAGTAGTATTTTTCTTTACTCTTCTGTGGTGTTGTTCTTCAGTATTTGACAGTACTACAGTAGTACTACAGTAGTAGTATTTGTCTTACTCTTCTGTGGTGTCGTTCTTCAGTATTTGACAGTACTACCGTAGTACTACAGTAGTAGTATTTGTCTTACTCTTCTGTGGTGTCGTTCTTCAATATTTGACAGTACTACAGTAGTACTACAGTAGTAGTATTTGTCTTACTCTTCTGTGGTGTCGTTCTTCAATATTTGACAGTACTACAGTAGTACTACAGTAGTAGTATTTGTCTTACTCTTCTGTGGTGTCGTTCTTCAATATTTGACAGTACTACAGTAGTACTACAGTAGTAGTATTTGTCTTACTCTTCTGTGGTGTCGTTCTTCAGTATTTGACAGTACTACCGTAGTACTACAGTAGTAGTATTTGTCTTACTCTTCTGTGGTGTCGTTCTTCAGTCCTAACCACTCGTTCAGTTTCCGTTGTCGGACTCCTTTCTGCGTTAACCACCTGGAACACATGCACAGGTGCAGGGTTAGTCTGTTACCGTGGTGACCGGTCCGTTACCATGGTGACCACTTTCTACTGTGGGTTCTGTGGGTCCTACATCAGGTACTGGTCCCGGGTCTTGCGCAGCTGGATCAGGTCCGGTTTGATGCTGTTCATCTTCTTGTCGATCTCTCGGTAGTCGGCCGCCTGCTTCTTTAGCTCCGCCTCCAGGTGGCGTTTACTGTCCACGATCTCACTGATCCGACACTTGAGCTTCTCGTAGTTCTCCATGATTCTAAAACAACAGACATGCACATAAGAAACCCTTAAATGTAAGACCATAGAATCCAACCGTAAATTTAAGACTGTTTTAAAACAGGCATACAGAAACCCTTAAATTTAAAAGGTGCTGGAGACTTTTGTTGGCCAGTTTTTCATCAAATCTGTAAAACCTCGGTTTCATGAATCTGTTCGTCTGTCTGTCATTACTCACCTGAATCTCTTGTGCATTGTGGGAAACGGAGGCTCGCACTGCGTGAACCTCCGTTTCCCACAATGCACGCCACGACAAAACATTCCTCAGATGCCTGAGTGACCTCCCAGTCTGAACGTAAACACACGGTGTTTGTTTGCGGTGGATGGAACTAAGAAACTGTTCACTGTAATGCAGCAGATTCAGCTGAGGAACGACTGACAGACGAACACATTCATGAAACTGAGGTTTGACAGAAGTCTCCAGCACCTTTAAGACCATTTTCACAAATAAACCCTTAAATGTAAGACCATTTTAAAACCGTCAACAGCTGGACCAGACCTTCAGCTGGACCAGACCTTCACAGACCTCCACAGACCTTCACCTGCTTTACTTGGATAAACCCACAGTCCAACACAGCTCTACTCATCTGTGGTTTGGTCCTGGAGACACTGTTGCCATGGTAACCACACACCGTTGCCACGGTAACCACCTACCTCTGAATCTCCTTTTCGTTGCCCTCTCGGCGGAACTTGTCGATGTACTCTTTGCTGAAGCGCTCCTGAGTCTGACACTGTTCCTCGAAGATCTTGATGGTCTCGTTGAACGCCTCGATGGCGGTCCGCTTCATCTGGATCTCCTATTGGACGAGGGAGAAAAAGGGGAGGAGCTGAGCAGAACGACCAGTGACAAGACCTTCAACCATGACATCTGTTAACAGGAAAGACTGCCCCTAAAGACCAGTCCACTGAGCAGAACCGGTCCAGTGAAGACCACCTCTAAAGACCAGTCCACTGAGCAGAACCGGTCCAGTGAAGACCACCTCTAAAGACCAGTCCACTGAGGAGAACCGGTCCAGTGAAGACCGCCTCTAAAGACCAGTCCACTGAGGAGAACCGGTCCAGTGAAGACCGCCTCTAAAGACCAGTCCACTGAGCAGAACCGGTCCAGTAACGATTGCCTCTAAAGACCAGTTCACTGAGGAGAACCGGTCCAGTAAAGACCGCCTCTAAAGACCAGTCCACTGAGGAGAACCGGTCCAGTAAAGACCGCCTCTAAAGACCAGTCCACTGAGCAGAACCGGTCCAGTGAAGACCGCCTCTAAAGACCAGTCCACTGAGCAGAACCAGTCCAGTAACGACTGCCTCTAAAGACCAGTCCACTGAGCAGAACCAGTCCAGTAAAGACCGCTTCTAAAGACCAGTCCACTGAGGAGAACCAGTCCAGTAAAGACCGCCTCTGAAGACCAGTCCACTGAGGAGAACCAGTCCAGTAAAGACCGCCTCTGAAGACCAGTCCACTGAGGAGAACCGATCCAGTGGAACCGGAACATCTGACCTACCGCCATCAGTCCACTGATTAAGGTTCTGGTGAGGTTCTGGTGTGAGGTTCTGCGTACCTGTGAGGTTCTGGTGTACTCTGGGTTCTGCGTACCCGTGAGGTTCTGGGTTCTGCGTACCTGTGAGGTTCTGGTGTACTCTGGGTTCTGCGTACCTGTGAGGTTCTGGTGTACTCCTCGTACAGTCGGTCGTACTCGCGGTTCTTCTCCTGGTACTGCAGGTGGTACTCGTGGAGCTTCTTCCCCACTGCTTCGATGCTGTCCTCTTTCACCACCTGGTCCTGAAGGTTCAATAGAACGGGTCAGGTCAGTAGAACCCACAGACATCAGATTAGTTCTACTGTGGAATCCCACTATGGTTCCCAGTGTTCCCACCTGCTGGTGCTTGGACACCGGGTACAGCAGCTTGACGTCCAGTTTGGGGTTGTACTGGGCCAGGGACTCGTGGCGGTAATGGTTGATGAGTTCCACCACTGAGCAGAACGTCAGCGGGTCGGAGAACCCGTACTTCCCCTCACGATGGAAAATCTTGATCAGTTTGTTGTTGCCGCCTTTCCTGAAAGGGAAGGAGAAGGAGGTCAAAGGTCAGGGTTTACTGCAAAGTCAGTGGAGGTCAAAGGTCAGTGGAGGTCAAAGGTCAGCTCTCACCTCAGAGTCAGGGTGTAGTCTCCGTGCATCTTGGTGGACGCGTCTCGAACCAGAAATGTTCCATCAGCGGTGTCTCGGAGCTTCTCATTCACCTCCTCTCTAAAGAACAAAAAAGAGAAGACAATCCATGACTGTGTTAACTGATATTTGATCAGTGGGTTTATGTTCACTGGGTTTGGTTGTGCTGGTACCCGTCTGCTGGTACCTGTCTGCTGATACCCATGTGCTGGTACCCGTGTGCTGGTACCCGTGCGCTGGTACTCGTGCGCTGGTACCTGTGTGCTGGTACTCGTGCGCTGGTACCTGTGTGCTGGTACCCATGCACTGGTACCTCTCTGCTAATACCTATGTGCTGTTATTCATGTGCCAGTACCCGTCTGCTGGGACCTGTCGGCTGATACCCATGTGCTGGTACTCGTGTGCTGGTACCAGTGTGCTGGTACCTGTGTGCTGGTACTCGTGCGCTGGTACCCAGTGACGTGCAGTGGGGTTCATGGCTGGGGAGGCACTGACTCTTTCAGAGCCAGATCTACAAATATATGGTGGCCTGAGAAACTGGAATAGAGAGAGTGAGCCAAAGGAACGGCCTGGGTATATGGGCTGTGCATCAGGTCAGCATAGGTAGACTGGCAGGAACTCAACAGGAAACCTTCAAAAAGAGCCATTTCAAACTAAAAACTAGAAGCACTCGGAGAGCGCAGACCTCCGCCAAGGCTGATCAGTGCCCCCGCCCCCGTGGGCCCCCCCACCCCGATCACCACCAAAATGTAATCATTTCTTCCTTATCCCATTTCCAACAAACCCTGAAAATTTCATCCAAATCTGTCCATAACTTTTTGAGTTATGTTGCACACTAACGGACAGACAAACAAACAAACAAACAGACAAACAAACAAACAAACCCTGGCAAAAACATAACCTCCTTGGCGGAGGTAATAAAAAAAGTTTATGGTCTTACCTTTATTTGTACATGAAATCCATCCATTCTCAGCTCAGAAACGTAATCCTCCATTTTTGATGAGGTGAATTAAAGTGTATAAAAAAGACCGAAGAAGATTATAAGCGCATGAATCTGTGGACTCACAGGCGCCATCTATCATGAGGCAGGGGTACTGTTTGCCTCCCCTAGAGACTTTTTCACTGCGGTTTTATGATTAATCTGCGAGCCTAAACACATTACAGAAATACATTCCATACGTTATGCAGATTATGGAAGGATAGAGCATATAATCAGAGTGTTTGAAAGCATTTGAACTGTGATATACAGAGGGACAGCCACACAGTATTTTCATGGGTACCAGCAGAGTTCATGAGGGGAGGAGACAGTTCTGCTGGAGGCACAGCACAGCGCTGCCTCACAGCGCATCTCCTCCCTGTATTTGAACAGAGCATGCGGAAATTCTGCTATTCCAATCGACAAAAAATAAAAAATAAAATAATAATAATAATAATAGCAATATTGGATTTGAATGGAAAATGAGTTTATAGGACATACCAGCTGACAACTATCAACATTTATTATATTTTATAGTCAAGTTTTTTTTCTTTTCAAGATTGACAAGGGAGGCTCTGCCTCCCCTGCCTCCTCTGACTGCACGTCACTGCTGGTACCCGTGTGCTGGTACCCGTGCACTGGTACCTGTCTGCTAATACCTATGTGCTGTTACTCATGTGCCAGTACCCGTCTGCTGGTACCTGTCTGCTGATACCCATGTGCTGGTACTCGTGTGCTGGTACTCGTGTGCTGGTACCCGTGCACTGGTACCTGTCTGCTGATACCTATGTGCTGGTACTCGTGTGCTGGTACCCTCTCTTACCTGGAGATGTCTCCCCAGTACCACTCTGCGTCCTGCAGAGCCATGCTGTTGTTAAAGGTACTGGAAGCTGCTGGAACCGAAGACTTCAGCGGTTTAGGAGGAAGAGCTGAAAAAAGAACAAAAAGAACAACCAACATGAGGCAACACTGGAAGTTCCACCAAGACCAAACCATGACTAACCATGACTAACCCACCAACACTAACCCACCATGACCAAAACATGTAAAAAATGCAAAAGTTTTCAGTGTAAATACACACAGGTGTAATGGACAATAGGCTGTGCATCCTTAAAGGTGCTGGAGACTTTCATGAGTAATTTTTCATCAAATCTGCAAAACCTCAGTCATATCCTAAGTATCACAGGTGGCAGCGTGAGCCTCCATTTCCTACAATGAACGTTGCGACAAAATATTCCTCAGATGCCCCAGTTCCCTCCTGGCTCTGAACGTAAACACAGTGTTTGTTTGCGGTGGATGGAACTAAGAAACTGTTCACTGTAATGCAGCAGATTCAGCTGTGGAATGACTGACAGACAGATTCATGAAAGTGAGGATACGACTGAGGATGGACAGATCTGAGGAAAAACTGCACACCAAAGTCTGCAGCACCTTTAACCCCACCACAGATGAGTCAACAAAACAACATGTAAATAAAAACACAACACAAACATGGAGTCCAGTCCACCAGTCATGTCCCAGACGCATGGTGGCACAAGAACTGGTACCATAAGGGGACACTGCAGAGTCACCGGGGGCCATGCAGGGACCCCCCCGGTGACTCTGCAGCGCCCCCTGGTGCCTCCAGTTGTACCTGGACTCTGCATGCTAATGTAGCAGAGGATCTTGTCCCGTCCTCGGGCCAACTGGGCCTCAGGTCGGCCCAGGCCGTCTCGCTCCATGTCGGCCTCTAAGCCTTCACAGACCTGATCCTGGATCTAAGCCTCACAGACCTGATGCTGGATCTAAGCCTTCACAGACCTCCACAGACCTGATCCTGGATCTCAGGACCTGACTGGATGGAACCCTGAGGTCATATCTGAGGGTAGGGGTCCAGCCTGTGGTGGGCTGGAGGGGGGGGGGGTGTCTGTGTGCATCTGCAGGTGGAGGTCTGATGTCTCCACCTCAGTCTAATCTGCTTCTGTCAGACCAGGTCCTGGTAGACCAGGTCCTGTCAGACCAGGTCCTGTCTCTGCAGCTTTTCCATCTCAGCCTGAATGTGTTTCTGAGTCTTCTATCCTGATCTTCTATGTCCTTTCTGCTCTTTTCCTGTCTTTGTCTCCTGTCTCCTCCTCCTGTCTTCTTCTTCTGTTCTTTTTCTGGTAGACGTCTTCAGTCTCTGTATTTATTGCCTGTCTCCTCCTTCTGTCTTCTCCTTCTTCTGTATTTATTGCCTGTCTCCTCCTCCTGTCTTCTTCTTCTTCTGTGTTTATTGCCTGTCTCTTCCTGTCTCCTCCTTCTGTCTTCTCCTTCTTCTGTATTTATTGCCTGTCTCCTCCTCCTGTCTTCTTCTTCTTCTGTGTTTATTGCCTGTCTCCTCCTGTCTCCTCCTCCTGTCTTCTTCTTCGTCTGTATTTATTGCCTGTCTCCTCCTGTCTCCTCCTCCTGTCTTCTTCTTCTTCTGTATTTATTGCCTGTCTCCTCCTCCTGTCTTCTTCTTCTTCTGTGTTTACTGCTTGTCTCCTCCTGTCTCCTCCTTAAGTCTTCTTCTTCTTCTGTATTTATTGCCTGTCTCCTCCTGTCTCCTCCTTCTGTCTTCTCCTTCTTCTGTATTTATTGCCTGTCTCCTCCTGTCTCCTCTTCCTGTCTTCTTCTTCTGTATTTATTGCCTGTCTCTTCCTGTCTCCTCCTTCTGTCGTCTTCTTCTTCTGTATTTATTGCCCGTCTCCTCCTGTCTCCTCCTCCTGTCTTCTTCTTCTGTATTTATTGCCTGTCTCCTCCTGTCTCCTCCTCCTGTCTTCTTCTTCTTCTGTATTTATTGCCTGTCTCCTCCTTCTGTCTTCTTCTGTATTTATTGCCTGTCTCCTCCTGTCTGCTCCTTCTGTCTTCTTCTTCTGTATTTATTGCCTGTCTCCTCCTTCTGTCTTCTTCTTCTTCTGTATTTATTGCCTGTCTCCTCCTGTCTCCTCCTTCTGTCTTCTTCTTCTGTATTTATTGCCTGTCTCCTCCTGTCTCCTCCTCCTGTCTTCTTCTGTATTTATTGCCTGTCTCCTCCTTCTGTCTTCTTCTTCTTCTGTATTTATTGCCTGTCTCCTCCTTCTGTCTTCTTCTTCTTCTGTATTTATTGCCTGTCTCCTCCTTCTGTCTTCTTCTTCTTCTGTATTTATTGCCTGTCTCCTCCTCCTGTCTTCTTCTTCTTCTGTATTTATTGCCTGTCTCCTCCTTCTGTCTTCTTCTTCTGTATTTATTGCCTGTCTCCTCCTCAGGTCTTCTTCTTCTGTATTTATTGCCTGTCTCTTCCTGTCTCCTCCTTCTGTCTTCTTCTTCTTCTGTATTTATTGCCTGTCTCTTCCTGTCTCCTCCTTCTGTCTTCTTCTTCTTCTGTATTTATTGGCTGTCTCCTCCTGTCTCCTCCTTCTGTCTTCTTCTGTATTTATTGCCTGTCTCCTCCTGTCTCCTCCTCCTGTCTTCTTCTTCTTCTGTATTTATTGTCTGTTTCCTCCTCCTGTCTTCTTCTTCTTCTGTATTTATTGCCTGTCTCCTCCTCCTGTCTTCTTCTGTATTTATTGGCTGTCTCCTCCTGTCTCCTCCTTCTGTCTTCTTCTGTATTTATTGCCTGTCTCCTCCTGTCTCCTCCTCCTGTCTTCTTCTTCTTCTGTATTTATTGTCTGTTTCCTCCTCCTGTCTTCTTCTTCTTCTGTATTTATTGCCTGTCTCCTCCTCCTGTCTTCTTCTTCTTCTGTATTTATTGCCTGTCTCCTCCTCCTGTCTTCTTCTTCTGTATTTATTGCCTGTCTCTCCTGTCTCCTCCTTCTGTCTTCTTCTTCTTCTGTATTTATTGCCTGTCTCCTCCTCCTGTCTTCTTCTTCTGTATTTATTGCCTGTCTCTTCCTGTCTCCTCCTTCTGTCTTCTTCTTCTTCTGTATTTATTGCCTGTCTCCTCCTGTCTCCTCCTCCTGTCTTCTTCTTCTGTATTTATTGCCTGTTTCCTCCTCCTGTCTTCTTCTTCTTCTGTATTTATTGCCTGTCTCCTCCTCCTGTCTTCTTCTTCTGTATTTATTGCCTGTCTCTTCCTGTCTCCTCCTTCTGTCTTCTTCTTCTGTATTTATTGCCTGTCTCCTCCTGTCTCCTCCTTCTGTCTTCTTCTTCTGTATTTATTGCCTGTCTCCTCCTGTCTGCTCCTTCTGTCTTCTTCTTCTTCTGTATTTATTGCCTGTCTTCTCCTCCTCCTGTCTTCTTCTTCTGTTCTTTTTCTGGTAGACGTCTTCAGTCTCTGTATTTATTGTCTGTCTTTGTGTCTCAGTCTCTCATTTCTAACATTTGTCATTTCTTTTTTTTTCTCTTCTCGATCGAAGCTCAGGAGAGCAGCTTGGAGATGTGTGACATCACTGGTACCCTCAGCCAATCGTGTGATGGCAGTGATATCACCGCGGTAACAGCCCCCCCTCCTCTGCATCTTACACTGTGTGAACGATGATGTCATCAATTCAGCTGCTCATCTGACTCCAGCCATGTGATCATATATGAACACAGATGATTGGAATGAATGAGTGAATTCATGAATGAATAAATGAAAGAACGAGTGAATGAAGGAATGAATGAAAGAACGACTGAATGAAAGACTGAATGAATGAATGAAAGAATGAATGAAAGAAAGAATGAATGAAAGAAAACATGAATGAAAGAAAACATGAATGAAAGACTGAATCAATGAAAGAAAGAATGAAAGACTGAATGAATGAAAGAATGGATGAAAGACTAAATGAAAGAATGAATGGATGAATGAAAGAATGAATGAAAGACTGAATGAAAGAATGAATGGATGAATGAAAGAAAGAATGAATGAAAAAATGAAAGAATGAATGTTCAGTTAGTACAGCTGTGTGATCATATATGGACATAAACTCAGCTGTTGGATCATATGTGATCATATATGGACATAAATTCTTACCTGGTGCAGCCTGGTTCATGTTGAGCTCACTGGAGATCAGAATCTCCAGAACCTGGACCAGAGGATCCAGACCAGACTCAGACCTGAACAAACCACAGGGAGGGTCTGATTAGAGTTAATCTGACTAGGGTTAGTCCGATTACAGTTAATCTGATTAGAGTTAGTCTGATTAGGGTTAGTCTAGCCCGGTCTACACACCCAACCAATCTGGTCTACTCACCCGGTCTACTAAACCTACTAACCCGGTCTACTAACCCTACTCACCCAGTCTACTAACCCTACTAACCCGGTCTACTAACTCTACTAACCCGGTCTACTCACCCAGTCTATTAACCTGTTCTACTAACCCTACTAACCTGGTCTACTAACCCGGTCTATTAACCCTACTAACCCGGTCTACTAATGCGTTTTACTAGCTCTACTAACCCGGTCTACTAACCCAGTCTACTAACCTGGTCTACTAACCCGGTCTACTAACCCTACTAACCCAGTCTACTAACCCTACTAACCCAGTCTACTAACCCAGTCTATTAACCCGGTCTACTAACCCCACTAACCCGGTCTACTGACCCTACTAACCCGGTCTACTAACCCAGTTTACTAACCTGGTCTACTAACCCTACTAACCCGGTCTACTAACGCGTTCTACTAGCTCTACTAACCCGGTCTACTAACCCAGTCTATTAACCTGGTCTACTAACCCGGTCTACTAACCCTACTAACCACGTCTACTAACCCGGTCTACTAACCCTCCTAACCCGGTCTACTAACACGTTCTACTAGATCTACTAACCCGGTCTACTAACCCTGTCTATTAACCTGGTCAACTAACCCTACTAACCCAGTCTACTAACCCAGTCTATTAACCCGGTCTATTGACCGGACTAACCCGTTCTACTAGCCCTACTAACCTGGTCTACTACCCCTACTAACCCGGTCTATTAACCTGGTCTACTAACCCTACTAGCCCGATCTACTGACCCTACTAATACGGTCTACTAACCCGGTCTACTAACCCCACTAACCCGGTCTACTGACCCCACTAACCTGGTCTATTCAGTTCAATTCAATTTTATTTGTATAGCCCAATATCACAACAAGGTTATCTCAAAGGGCTTTACAGAGTCAGTTGGATGTAAACAACAGTCAAATAAACAGCAAGAAGATGAGTAGCGTCCTGGGCATCCCCCGTCCTTAGACCCTCCTTCTCGGCAAGGAAAAACTCAAAACCCAGTGGGAAAAGGGAGAAACCTCGGGGAGAACCACAGTGAAGGAGAGATCCACTCCCATGGACGGACAGGCTAGAGATGCACCAGGACTGATGGACGGTCTATTAACCCTACTAAGCCGGTCTACTGACCCCACTAACCCGGTCTATTAACCTGGTCTACTAACCCTACTAAGCTGGTCTACTGACACTACTAACCAGGTCTACTAACCCAGTCTATTAACCTGGTCTACTAACCCTACTAACCCGGTCTACTAACCCTACTAGCCCGGTCTACTGACCCTACTAACCCAATCTACTGACCCCACTAACCCGGTCTACTAACCCGGTCTATTAACCTGGTCTACTAACCCTACTAACCCGGTCTATTAACCCTACTAATGCGGTCTACTAACCCGGTCTATTAACCTGGTCTACTAACCCTACTAGCCCGGTCTACTGACCCTACTAACCCGGTCCATTAACCTGGTCTACTAACCCAACTAAACTGGTCTACTGACCCTACTAACCCAGTCTACTAACCTGGTCTACTAACCCGGTCTACTAACCCTACTAACCCAGTCTACTAACCCTACTAACCCAGTCTACTAACCCAGTCTATTAACCCCACTAACCCGGTCTACTGACCCTACTAACCCGGTCTACTAACCCAGTTTACTAACCTGGTCTACTAACCCTACTAACCCGGTCTACTAACCTGGTCTACTAACCCTACTAACCCGGTCTACTCACCCAGTGGTCTGTCTGAACAGTAGAGGACTGAAACCCTCAGCCAGGCTACGGGGGCTCAGCTGGGTCCTGGATCCACAGACCCGGGCCAGGTGTCGGACCACGCTGAGGAGGGTCAAGCCGTACTGGGCGGGACATCCCGGTGAACTGGCCACGCCCCTCAGTACCTGAGCACAGTCCTCCAGGTCTCGGACCTCTGCACAGAAAACACATTCAATGAGTCCAGAACTGATGTGGTTCAGGTTCCACTTGGACCCCCACAGGCCTACTCTACATGGTTCCACTTGGACCCCCACAGGCCTACTCTACATGGTTCCACTTGGACCCCCACAGGCTCAACACTGCTGACATCACTCCTCCACCTGCTGCTGTACAGTGGTATGGGTGTGTTTGTATCAGAGTACTTTTATTAGAACAGGTATGTGGGCTCAGTATCGGACCGGTACCTGATCCTGGTTTTGGTGTGGGTGCATCCCTAATGACTGTTCCATGTGTGATAAAAGTCCAGGGTTAGGGTTAAAACTCTGGGCCAGGGTTAGGATTAGGGTTAAAAGTCTGACCCTGCATGGCATGGATCATGTCCGTCTGCAGCGACACAGGAAGAACCGGACCAGGCAGATCTTGCAGGAACTGGATCACACCATCACAGAGAGAGGACAGGTCCATCTGATCCAGATCTGAAAAGTCCACATGAAAAGAGAGACAGGATATTTGAACAGAAGAAAAAAAAAAAGAAAAAAGAAAAAAAAAAGAGCGACAGGATATTTGAGCTGATCTGGAATACTAAAGTGTCCAGGTTCAGGAACTCAGAGGTCAGGGTTTGTCCCACCTGCATCTGGATCTGGATCCTGGACCTGGATCAGGACCCTGGATCTGGATCAGGACCCTGCATCTGCATCAGGACTCTGGATCTGGATCAGGACCCTGGATCTGGATCAGGACCCTGCATCTGCATCAGGACCCTGGATCTGGACCCTGGATCACGACCCTGGACCTGCTGTCCTTCCTGACCTCAGAGCTCAGAACTGCAGATGCTGTCTCTGTTTGGTTCCTTACCACAGTCTGACAGCTGTCTGCTGTCCACACTGCCTCCAGTCCAACTGCGATAAACACCGACTGCATCCACACCTGCAGCAAACGGACACAGTTAGCATTAGCATTAGCATCAGCACTGTGATAAACACTGACTGCATCCACACCTGCAGCAAAAGGACACAGTTAGCATTAGCATTAGCATCAGCACTGTGATAAACACTGACTGCATCCACACCTGCAGCAAAAGGACACAGTTAGCATTAGCATTAGCATCAGCACTGTGATAAACACTGACTGCATCCACACCTGCAGCAAAAGGACACAGTTAGCATTAGCATCAGCACTGTGATAAACACCGACTGCATCCACACCTGCAGCAAAAGGACACAGTTAGCATTAGCATCAGCACTGTGATAAACACTGACTGCATCCACACCTGCAGCAAACGGACACAGTTAGCATTAGCATTAGCATCAGCACTGTGATAAACACTGACTGCATCCACACCTGCAGCAAACGGACACAGTTAGCATTAGCATTAGCATCAGCACTGTGATAAACACCGACTGCATCCACACCTGCAGCAAAAGGACACAGTTAGCATCAGCATCAGCACTGTAATAAACACTGACTGCATCCACACCTGCAGCAAAAGGACACAGTTAGCATTAGCATCAACACTGAGATAAACACCGACTGCATCCACACCTGCAGCAAAAGGACACAGTTAGCATTAGCACTGTGATAAACACCGACTGCATCCACACCTGCAGCAAAAGGACACAGTTAGCATTAGCATTTGCATCAGCACTGCGATAAGGTAAGTAAATTTTATTTATAGAGCACTTTTCACAGAGTCACAAAGGGCTTTATCAAATCAAAATCAAATTTACAGAAACCCACAAGAATCCTCCAGGAGCAAACACTAGTGACTGGTGACAGTGGAAGGAAAAACTTCCTTTAACAGCAGAAACCTGGAGCAGAGCCAGACTCTTCAAGGATGGACGCCTGCCTTGACCAGTTGGGGTTAAAGAGAGAGAGTAAAGGAGGAGAAAAGAGAGAGCGATAGAGATAGACTGGGGGAGAGGGGGGAGGTAGGGGGAGACACATGGAGTACATATAACATTGTAAAGTAGCAACTTTACATTGCAAAAAACGAATGACACAGAACAAATAAAATACAATTAGAATGCCCGTAAAACACAAAGTACCATTAAAACAGTTTAAACTAGAAGCACTCGGAGAGCACAGACCTCCGCCAAGGCTGATCAGTGGCCCCCCCCGTGGGCCCCCCCACGTCAAGGAGGTTATGTTTTTGCCAGGGTTTGTTTGTTTGTTTGTTTGTCTGTCCGTTAGTGTGCAACATAACTCAAAAAGTTATGGACAGATTTTGATGAAATTTCAGGGTTTGTTGGAAATGGGCCCCCCCACCCCCGATCACCACCAAAATTTAATCATTTCTTCCTTATCCCATTTCCAACAAACCCTGAAAATTTCATCAAAATCTGTCCATAACTTTTTGAGTTATGTTGCACACTAACGGACAGACAAACAGACAGACAGACAGACAAACAAACCCTGGCAAAAACATAACCTCCTTGGCGGAGGTAAATATGATGAATGCATAAAGTGTAATCAGTTTGTGGTGGCCCTGAGTCAGGTGGGAAATTCAAAAGCCTGTTTGAACAGGAGGGTTTGGAGGTGTTTTTTCAAAGTCTCTCCAAAGTCCATGGACCGTAAGTGTAGAGGCAGGTCATTCCACAGACGTGGTGCTATAGCTTTAAAGGACCTGTCAGCCCGTGTGCTGAAACAGGTGTGTGGAACCATCAGCAGGTGTGTGGAACCATCAGCAGGTGCTGTCCTGAAGACCTCAGGCTACGAGCCCAGCTGTAGGGCTGGATCAGGGAAGCAATGTATGCAGGGGCCTGGCCATGTAGAGCCCGGAAAGTTAGCACAAGAATTTAAAATGAAAACGATATAAAACAGGAGCCAGTGGAGAGATTTAAGAATGGGAGTGATGTGGGTTCTCCTGTTTGTGACTCCTCCATCACTCATCCCTTTGTTCTCCACCTCCTCCATCACTCATCCCTTTGTTCTCCACCTCCTCCATCACTCATCCCTTTGTTCTCCACCTCCTCCATCACTCATCCCTTTGTTCTCCTCCTCCTCCATCACTCATCCCTTTGTTCTCCTCCTCCTCCATCACTCATCCCTTTGTTCTCCTCCTCCTCCATCACTCATCCCTTTGTTCTCCTCCTCCTCCTCCATCACTCATCCCTTTGTTCTCTACCTCCTCTATCACTCATCCCTTTGTTCTTCTCCTCCTCCATCACTCATACCTTTGTTCTCCACCTCCTCCATCAGTCGGCTCAGCAGAGGTGGAGCTGTGTCTGGAGGTCCGAACTGCTCCGTCAGATCTGGGAGGAGGAAACCTGGAACCATCAGAAGGTCCATCAGACACAAACACACACTGCAGCTCCTCTGTTCAGCTGAACTCATGTGACTCAGATCTGAACTCATCTGACTTAGTTCTGAACTCATCTGACTCGGTTCTACCGTCTGATTCAGAGTCGGCTCTGGCTGACGCAGCAGATGGAGGTCTGGGTGGGCGGGGCTTCGGCGTGGGCGGAGACATCCTCTTTCTGCCAATAAATTCCACGTACGTCCCTGGGAAGTCCCCTTTTTCCTGTCAGACACACAGATGATCACATGATCAAACACACACCTGGATGGTCACATGATCAAACACACACCTGACGGTCACATGATCAAACACACACACCTGGACGGTCACATGATCAAACACACACCTGGACGGTCACATGATCAAACACACACCTGGACGGTCACATGATCAAACACACACCTGGACGGTCACATGATTAAACACACACCTGGACGGTCACATGATTAAACACACACCTGACGGTCACATGATCAAACACACACCTGGACGGTCACATGATCAAACACACACCTGGACGGTCACATGATCAGACACACACCTGGACAGTCACATGATCAAACACACACCTGACGGTCACATGATCAAACACACACCTGGACGGTCACATGATTAAACACACACCTGGACGGTCACATGATCAAACACACACCTAGACGGTCACATCATTAAACACACACCTGGACGGTCACATGATCAAACACAAACCTGGACAGTCACATGATCAAACACACACCTGGACGGTCACATGATTAAACACACACCTGGACGGTCACATGATCAAACACACACCTGACGGTCACATGATCAAACACACAGCTGGACGGTCACATGATCAAACACACACCTGGACGGTCACATGATCAAACACACACCTGACGGTCACATGATTAAACACACACCTGGACGGTCACGTGATTAAACACACACCTGGACGGTCACATGATCAAACACACACCTGGACGGTCTCATGATCAAACACACACCTGGACGGTCTCATGATCAAACACACACCTGACGGTCACATGATCAAACACACACCTGATGGTCACATGATCAAACACACACCTGACGGTCACATGATCAAACACACACCTGATGGTCACATGATCAAACACACACCTGACGGTCACATGATCACAGGAGTTCATTCAACACTTTGGTCCCAACACCACAGACAGACGGACAGAGGACGACGACTCCTCTCTCTCTCTCACCTGTATGGTCTCTCTTCTCTCTCTCTCTCACCTGTGTGCTCTCGTTTATCCCTGGTATCCATCCTATCTCTCCTGGTCGTTCTTCGTCTCCCTCTCCACACCCCAGGGCCTTCAGTGCTCCTCTGCTGACCAGGAGGACGTCTCCTACGTGCAGGTCGATGTCCTCCTCTCTCTCCTTCTTATAGTCGTACAGCGCTCGGTACTGGAAACCCTCTGAACTCATAATGACCGAAACATATATGACTGACACATATACGGAGTAGAAGACAGAGGGGGTCCTGAGGGTCTACAGGAGGGTCTAGAGGAGGGTCTGGTGGAGGGTTTAGAGGAGGGTCTGATGGAGGAGCAGCTCCTTCTGCTGGACCATCTCGTCTGTCTCCATGTCCACTAATGTCCTCCTGTCATCCTTCTAGTCCAGGACACACACCACCAATCACAGCCTCCGCTTTCATCAACAGCAGCCTGAGCACAGTAGTGGAGGAGAACATTGAACCACCTGCAACGACAGGACAGGAGATGACCACACCCCCAACAGAACAGACCTCCTACAAATTATTCCTACTTTAAAGGTGTTGGAAACTTTCCTGAGGAATTTATGATCATCAAATCTGCAAAACCACAATCATAACCTAAGTGCATTGTGGGAAACGGAGGTTCATGCAGCCGCAAACCTCAATGCACAATGCACATCGTGACCAAAAAATTCTGAAGATGCCTGAGTTCTCTTCCACCTCAGAATGTAAACACATGGTTTGTTTCTGGAGGATGACACTAAGAAACAGTTCACCATGATGCAAGAGATTCAGGTGAGTAATGACAGAAAGATTAACAGATTCATGATACTGAAGATATGACTGAGGTTTTACATTTTATTTATATTATACATTATAATAAACCAAAAAAATAAAAAATTAAATACAAAAAATAAAATAATAAAATAAAGAACACAAAAAATAGAAAACATAAAAAAAAAAAATTAAATAGTAAATAAATAAAAAAATAAAGTAAAATAAAACAAAAACAAATAGAAAGTAACACAGAAATAAATGCAGGGATGAAAATTAAATAAGAAAAATATAAATAAGGACACAATAGATAAATAAATGGTACAGAAATGGATTTATCACGCCATTTTTATATTCCTGTAAATGTATTTCAATATGGCACCATTCCTGTTAGCTTAGCCTGTTAGCTTAGCCTGTTAGCTCGGCTCGCCGCCTTACCGGGCACTTTTCACCGGTTAAAACCTCCAGCTGGGTCGAACCAAAGCCCCCATCACAGAGCAGACAGAGCAGCCGTCGGACCGGAGCCGAACCCGGACATATCCGAACTGAACCTGCGCTGTTTTCCGGGTGGACACACTGGTGGTTAGTTAGTCTGTGTGGATGTGGGTCTGCGGAAAGTGCACGGAAACAACCGGTCCTTCCTTCCGGTGGGACCTTTCAAAATAAAAGCGGCTCGAACACATTGAACCGTAAAAACAGTGAATGTACCGGTTAAAGCCGAACCGGAACCGACTGAATAAACACACCGACCAGCTCCAGATCAACCTCTGAAATGACGATTAACGGCGTTTCCGGTCAATGACAGGAAGTTACATAAGAATGTAAAGTCAACAATAATGGACAGAAACGGGCCGATTTCAAAATAAAACAGGAAACAAACCCAAACCCTGATATTCTACGTCTGAAAGGAGAACCGTTAAATACAGAACCTCAGCTGATGTTCTAACCCCAGACTCCTCTAGTTCTCTTCAAACATGAACATGAATCCACTCAAACATGTTTCCATGAAAAACAGAAGCAGATTTTATTCAGAACGTCAATCATTAGGACTAGGGATGTCTGATAATATCGGCCCACCGATATTATCGGCCCAATATTGGCATAAAAATGTAATATCGGTGAATATCGGTATTGGTTTTTTTTGCCTATCATTAAAACCGATAAAATAATGCCTTGATTTCACCAGCATTTACCGACGCGTAAGTGAAGCATTGTTTGTAGCTGAAAGAAATGTGCAGTTTTCAAAAGTGTACAGTAGAGTTGGCACACTGTAACAGACTCATGGAGGGAGGGAGAGAAAATACATAAATATGGCATTTTTTCCACAACTTAACTCTTTCTCCGCCAATGACCAGATTTTCCGTCAGTCCGTGTTTTCACTGTTATACTGTAGTTGAAGCTGTTGTGGATCGTGTGAATTACTTTCCTTAGTCCAAAAACACACAATTAAGCAGCTTTTTCAGAAAAATGACGGACCGGGTTTAACGTTTTCGCACTGGAGTCTCCGTATCCCATGGCAACGCATCCAGCAGCAGTCACTGAATGAGGAAATGCAGACTGTGCAGGAACCGCACACAGGTTCAAAAGCCTTAAAGATGATTATGGAGACAGAGTCTGACAGTTCAATATGTGATGGACCTACAGAAGAACCATTAGAGACAGGAACGGAGAAACAGAAGGTGAGGGAGACGGACACGGAACACGGAGCGGCTCAGGTCCGACACGAAGTGGGGGGGGGGGGCACGGAGCGACACGGAGAAAATGACAGACAGGAGGAAGAGAGAAGAGACATTTGTAGAGGACATTCAAGGAGAAGACAGACACACAGACATGGGACAGACAAAGGACAGCTAGTGTTCATCTGTTAGAGTGAGTTCAGATTCAGACTGAGGACACAGAACAGATTCAGCTGTAGAATGTCAGCAGGACACAGGGAAGACACTGGGATTTGGCTGGAGTGGGAAAGAAATACATACATATATTCATACACAGATAAATAACTAGATGTCCATATAATTATTTACAGAACAAACACAGCAGCTGGTCCAACAGGAGGACCTGGTCCAACAGGAGGACCTGGTCCAACAGGAGGACCTGGTGCAGCCAAGGAAAGGCCAGAAATCTACAGTATTTAGTGCATTTGTTTCTTTTTTTCTTGAAAATGAGGAATATTGAAGTGTTTACATCAAAAAACTAAACTACTATGTGTTAGACTTATAACTGATGTATGTAAATGTGTGAAGTTTAGAAGGAACCTGGTGCTGTAGAAGATGTTTGGTCTAAAGTTTGGTGTGAATTCCTCTAATATTTTGTGGAATGATGGGATATCTTAGAGCTGTTTGTTATTATTGTTGTTGTTATTATTATTTTATTTTGTGGTTTTGAAGACAGTGTTACTGTTGGTAAATGAGAAAGAGTCAAAAATGTAAATAGGAAATCAATTTTATCTTGAAAATCAATATCTTTGGGAAAAAAATGCAGTTTTCTCGGTTTTTTGCTCAAAATTCATTTTTTTCCTGAAAATGACCAATATTCAAATGTTCATATCTCACAAACGAATGAAGATAGAATAAAATCGTTTCTTGTGTTTAAAAGTTGAAGTTCTGTTCTTTCTTTTGATGTATTCAGTGTTCACATACTCCTAACACAACATTTTCAGTCAGCCTCCAAAGATTAGTGAAAATGACCAAACAGGCTGGCGCTGGCTACCAACTCACTGGAAAATGTTCTGGAGGGAAAGAGTTCAGCTGAAGTATGTGTTCTGTGCACAGACAGAGTTTACATTTAAAAGCCTTGTTGCATTTGAGAATGCATCCAATGGGGCATCACAATAAAATTAGGCATGATGTGTTAATTCCATGACAGGAGATATGTGATGTTACCTAAAATTAGTTTAATATCCCACATATATCGGCAGCGATATCGGTAGATATCGGAATCGGAAATTAAGCGTTGGACAGTATCGCCATATCGGTTTTTGGCAAAAAAGGCCAAATCGGACATCCCTAATTAGGAGGATTTTTACAATAATCAACAGGTTCCACAGCAGAGACCCAGCCTGAAGGTTCTGCGCACTTTAGTCCAGAACCACGTCCTTTTACGTGTTGAAGACGTTCCTTCACGTGTTGCAGATAGTTGGTTCCTTACATGCTGTAGATGTTCCCCAGCGGATGAACCCACAGACTGATGGTTCCCGACAGCTGCAGCTGGTCCTTCAGGAAGCGTCCCACCTGTTCTGCGTACAGAACGTCACAGAACACCCAGATCTCCAGGTTCTCCCTCTGGATGTTGGCGTTACATGTGGGTAAGACGGAACTCTGGACGGAACGGTTCAGGATCTGCCAAACCTGGAACAACAGAACAAGAGCGTCGTGTTCTAAACACTGACACAGAACCCATCTGAACCCACTTTATATACGCTGATGATCCCCAATCATATTTATCTATTAAACCTGATGAAGCCACTAGAACCCAGACTAACCCAGACCCCCTCACCTGTTCCAGACCCTGCTGATGTGGACCTGATGTGGACCTGGTCCCACTCACCTGTTCCAGGTCCTGACAGTTGTGGGTGCAGATGACCCATCGGACCCTGTGTTGGAGGTGGAGCCTGTGTTTGGACACCAGCTGGTGCAGCTGAGCGGACAGACCCTGGGGGGGGCAGGGAACAGCTGCCCCCCCCTGGGGACACACACTCCAGGACCGTCTGATGGACACGCCTCCAGGGGTGGACACGCCTTCAGGGGGCAGGTGTCTGTCAGGGAATGCAGCCTGAAACGCACAGACTTCTGGGAAACCCACACCCCCTTCAGATGGGGCTCCAGCTGCCGCCTCCTGGAGATGATCCACATGTTGGACCTGGTCCGGTTTAGGGGGTCCACTTGGGTCTGGTCCGGTAAGTCTGATGGGTGGGTGGTGGTCTGTGCTGGACCAGGGTCTGCAGGTTGGAGGTGGTCTAGCAGGTCTGATGGGTGGGTGGTGGTCTGTGCTGGACCAGGGTCTGAAGGGTGGAGGTGGTCTACAGGTGAAGGGTTGCAGGATCCTCTCAGTGGTCTCTAATAGACCACCCAGTCCATCAGCTGATCCAGACTGAAAGTACAAAACCACATCCTCCATCCACATCAACAGCACCTCCTCCTCCTCCTGCTCCTCCTCCTCTGGACACCACTGAAAGGACAAAGACAAGACCCTTGTAGATAAGCATGGACAGCTAACACAGCTAACTAACACACACACACACACACACACACACACGTCCCTTAGAACACAGACTGGTGTTCTGGACCCTAACCCTGTTCCTAACCCTGTTCCTAACCCTGTTCCTAACCCTAACCCTGTTCCTAACCCTAACCCTGTTCCTAACCCTGTTCCTAACCCTAACCCTGTTCCTAACCCTGTTCCTAACCCTAACCCTGTTCTTAACCCTGTTCCTAACCCTGTTCCTAACCCTGTTCCTAACCCTAACCCTGTTCCTAACCCTAACCCTGTTCCTAACCCTGTTCCTAACCCTAACCCTGTTCCTAACCCTAACCCTGTTCCTAACCCTGTTCCTAACCCTAACCCTGTTCCTAACCCTGTTCCTAACCCTAACCCTGTTCCTAACCCTGTTCCTAACCCTAACCCTGTTCTTAACCCTGTTCCTAACCCTGTTCCTAACCCTGTTCCTAACCCTAACCCTGTTCCTAACCCTGTTCCTAACCCTGTTCCTAACCCTGTTCCTAACCCTAACCCTGTTCCTAACCCTAACCCTGTTCCTAACCCTGTTCCTAACCCTAACCCTGTTCCTAACCCTGTTCCTAACCCTAACCCTGTTCCTAACCCTGTTCCTAACCCTAACCCTGTTCCTAACCCTAACCCAGTTCCTAACCCTAACCCTCTGGACCAGCGGCTCCAGTTGTGAAAACACTCATCAGCTAAATTTTCCTTCGGGGGTCAAATGAGTGTCCATTTGTGTCCAGAACAGTTGTCCTACAGTCACAGAAGTGTGTGTAAATAATGCTAATCCATCTGTGCACAGACTACTGATATTCTCTGACAGTGGAAGCTCTATTTCATAAATATTGGATTTGGAATAGCACGTGGATGTGAAAACTTTTGCTGGTGGACGGACGTGACATTACCCATGATGCTCTGGTCAGTCCCAGTACTTTATTAGGAATAAACTTCTAGACTTCCTATTGCTAATTGTGCTCTTCTTCATAAATGTTGGTATTGTGGATCTAAAACAATCCCAGCTGACACAAAAACACTAAATGTGTCAGTGGACGGATGTGACATGGTTGTTGTGGATCCCATCATACTGATGCTCTGCAGCCATGTCAGCGTTTACACTAATGATCCCTGTGCAAAAACTAGGAGCACTATTATTTATTGGATAGAGCACAGGTGTCAAACATGCGGCCCAGGGTCCAGTCCGGCCCACCAAAGGGTCCAGTCCGGCCCCTGGAATGAATTTGTGAAATGCAAAAGTTACACTGAAGACAATCATTTTAGTTCAGGTTCCACATACAGACCAATTTAATCTCCAGTGGGTCGGATCAGTAAAATACGATCAGAATAACCTATAAATCAGGGCTGTCAAACTCATGTTAGTTCAGTTCCATATTCAGCTAAATTTGATCTGCAGTGGGCCGAACCAGTAAAATAATAACAGAATAACCTATAAATAATGACAACTCCACATTTTTGTCTTTGTTTTAGTGTAAAAAAAAAAAAAAACAATTATGAAAACCATAAATTATGAAAATACTTACTTTTATAAACCCCCCCCCAAAAAAAACAACTGAAAAAACTGAAATTTAAATTAAAAAACATAAGAAAATTTAGTGCAATTTTAACAACATTATTCCCCCACTTCTCATTAGTCCATGTGCATTCTGGATCAGATCTCCAAAGACACTAAACACTGAGGAACAGGAAGAAAAGAGTTCAAACTGGACTGAATTTAATACAGACATTTCAGGTTGGGCACATTTGTTCAAGTTAGTCACATTTTATTGGTACAGGAGAGTTTGGTTGACATTATTTACATATTATTATATTATTATTTCACTGGTCTGGCCCACTTCAGATCTAATTTGGCTTTATGTGGCCACTGAACTAAAATGAGTTTGACAGCCCTGGTATAGTTTAGCATCAGACTAAAGAGGAAAGAACAATCTAGAATTGTTCTTTGTGTCTAAAAATGCTTCTTATTGTAAAAGTGTTGATGTAAACAGTGCTGTGTGCCATTCTTCATGTATGTATTGGTGGAACAGAAGCAGGATGGATCAGCACCATACTCCAGATTGAACCTGTACAAATAAAACATGTGATATGGAGGAGAGAATCTGGGAAGAAAAACTGGGGAATCCAAAAGAAGAGAAGATTTGTTTTTCAGCTCAGTTCAGTTCAAATAGAACTTGTCCATTTGTGACATGAAAATATAGCATTAATTGTGCTGAAATGGTTCATTTTGGAGCTGAAAACATAGTTCATATGAGCATCAACATGTTGAACAGAACTGAAATCCTGTCCATTTGAACAACTGTCATTTACCAACACAAAGTTCCTTTGGATTCACTGAGACTGATTTAATATGAACACAGACACAAAGAAGAGCTGTGAGCACATGTGAGCCGAATGAGACTTTTTTTCGTTGGTATTTTTCTAGTGGGTTTTTTTTTTTTTTTTTTTTTTGTGTCAAACTTCGGATTCGAAGGAACTGTATTTTGAAGCGTATAGTCACGTGGATCGGTCAACCAATCAGCGCGCGGCTGTCTATCCGCATGCGTTCGTCTGTTTTTAGCTCGTGACGCCGAAATTCATGATTAAAAAAAAAAAAAAAAAACGGAACCGACCTGCGTTCGTCCCGGTTCGGCTCTGTCGGACCCAACAGTCCAGTAGGACCGGTTCAGTCGGACCCAAAGGAGGACAAACGGTTAAACCGGGTCAACACGGAACCGGAAGTTGTCTCATCTTCTACGGTAGCAGACCGGAAATAGACGGTTTTCAGTCGCCCTTTGAGCTCCAGAAGAAGTAGCGCAGGGGACGGACTTCCGGTTCCGGTCTTCATCCTAAAGTGTCTATAAAAAACCATGTGTAGCAGTTTTCTGTGTAGACGCTGTTTGATTCTGGTCATTCATATTTATATTTTCATACGTTTTATGTTTATGTACGAACATCCTGCAGATACAAACAGACTGTGTTCAGCCCACACGAACATGGACACATTTGACACATATGTATGAAACACATGGACTTTTACTGCTGCTGCTTCACTCCTTTTAACACTCGTGTGTGTGTGTGTGTGTGTGTGTGTGTGTGTGTGTGTGTATATATATATATATATATATATATATATATATATATATATATATATATATATATGAATGTTTTTTTGTGTCTTGCATGAGCCCAGCCCTTCCATGGGCTTATGAGACACCATAAATACAAACCAAAAATCAAATACCAGACAGTAGGCACAGTATATATGAACAAAACAAAGCACTGACCTATTTAAACAAACACATCTACCACTTTATCGAGGCTTTACAAATTAATAATGCGAATTTAAATAGATTTGAACTAAACAACCATTTCATCTGGTCCTCATCAGTGCTCCAGAACATACACGTCATCAACCACACAGCCTCTCAGTTTATCACAGACGACAATACAAAAGAACATGGGATTCATTTTCCACTTCCCCCAAATCACACAGTTCACAGTCTGTTTTCTTCTGGGGTTTGGGTCAATCTGCCAGTTTCTAAGGACAAGGGAAGGATTCCTGTACGCAGCTGAGCAACCAGGGACCTTTGGTTCCTGGTCCAGTTTGTGCTGACATAAAACTGTGTTTTCTAGTTGAATGTACAGTGTGTCTGCAGCTTCAGTTTAGTCTGGATGCCATTCATCCATTCTTCGTCTAAAGCAGACATAAGGTCAGCTCTGATCTTATTAATGCTACATGAGAGGTTGTTGTGAAATACATATTGTAGTTGTGCCTCTGCCAACAGAGCTCTGACCTCTGCCACCCAAGGGGACCTTGTCCCACTCCAGCCAAATACTTTTTTGGTTATTTGATTTTCTGGCATATTAATAATTCGATTCCATAATTGAACCATTTCACATTTTCTTTGAATTCCACCAGGAACCCAACCCATGTCCCCCTGCGCTGCCAAAACTGGACAAACTTATGAACCCCAAGAAAACAGTGGATGGCTCCGTTTTCAACAGCATCTGAAGATATATATATATATATATATATATATATATATATATATATATATATATTTATATATTTATATATATATATATTTATATATATATATATATGTATATATATATATATGGTTGTGGTTCTCATATACTTCCACCTTCTTCCACCTGTGCAACATAGCCAAAATTAGAAATATTCTATCTAAAAATGATGCAGAAAAATTAGTTCATGTGTTTGTTACATCTAGATTAGATCACTGTAACTCCCTTCTCGTAGCATGTCCTAAAAGCTCTCTAAAAAGTTTTCAACTGGTTCAGAACGCGGCAGCGAGACTACTAACAGGAACAAATAGAAGAGACCACATCACCCCTGTGCTCCAAGCCCTTCACTGGCTTCCAATCCAGTTTAGAATTAGATTCAAAATCCTCCTCCTCACATACAAGACCATTAATGGTACGGGCCCCTCCTATCTCAGAGACGCTCTGGTGCCGTACCATCCCAACAGAACCCTTGGTTCTCAGAATGCAGGTCTACTGGTAGTTCCCAGGGTCTGTAAAAGTACAGTAGGAGCTAGAGCCTTTAGTTACCAAGCTCCTGTTTTATGGAATCAGCTTCAGCTAACATTAAAGAGGCCGACACAGTCTCTACATTTAAGGTCAGGCTGAAAACGTTCCTGTTTGGAAAAGCTTCTGGTCAGACTAGTTCAAACCAGACTGAAGCCACAGTTCAGTCTAAGCTGCCCTAGGAGCAGTAATGCTGGGGGAAGTCCAGGCACTGAGTCCTATCTCCTGTTTCTGCTTCTACGTACCACTTCTGTCTGCACTTATATTTTTAATATTTAGCCAACTTAGTCTGTGCAGTACTATTCACCCGGTGTCCCCTTTCCCCACTCCCCTCCGGGGGAGTGGCTACTTTTTCAGTTGTAGCCTCTTGGGAGCCAATGAGGACAGGATCTGCGCTGACCCATCTGTGTCCTGCCCTGTCCTGTGTCCTGACCCCCTCCCCCACCTGTCTGGATGGACGTCCTCGGCCTCACCGCTGTGGATGGGCCTCCTCGCCCCTGCCTGTCTCATCCAGCGGGACGGACCCTCATGTGTCCACCCTACTGCATCCTTCAGACTGGAACTCCATCTGCAGATGGACGTCCATCAGTCCTGGTGCATCTACAGCCTGTCCGTCCATGGGAGTGGATCTCTCCTTCACTGTGGTTCTCCCCGAGGTTTCTCCTTTTTCCCACTGGGTTTGAGTTTTTCCTTGCCGAGAAGGAGGGTCTAAGGACGGGGGATGCCCTGGACATGACTCATGTTCTGCTGTTTATTTGACTGTTGTTTACTCCACCTGCCTCTGTAAAGCCCTTTGAGATAACCTGGTTGTGATATTGGGCTGTACAAATAAAACTGAATTGAATATACGAACATACTTCCATGTCATTGTCCGTCATGTGTTTCATCCCAGAGCAGCTTCAGCCTTTGGACTGAACCACATATAGACTGAAGGAGCAGAGCATCATGGGTAATCACAATCCTTATCTGAGAATGTTAATGGACCAATGGAGCAGATAAAGAACCAGAAATAGGTCCATGTGGTCTGTGGGGGGTAGGGTTAGGGTTCCACAGCAGGTCTGCATGTGTTTGGGTTCTGCTTCAGATTCCACAGGAACACAAACAGGTTCTGGACATGGTGGTGGTCTATAGACACCCTGAAGATCACCAGGTCTAACCAGAACCTGATGGAACCAGAACCTGATGGAACTAGAACCTGTTAGATCCAGTCCTGTGAAGGGTTCAGGTGGTTCTACGCAAAAACCAGCACAACCAGAACCTGATGGAACCAGAACTGGTCCTGTTCTGCATCTGCTCAGGGTTCCATTAGAGCAGACCAGTGTCTGTGTCCTGAGAAACTGTGGGTGGAATGTTCTGCAGGTTCTTCTGCAGGTTCTTCTCCAGGTCAGCATCAGTAAATCTGTGATCAAACTCTGTGGTCCTTGAATCCTTGAATGTCTAAAGGCTGTTATGTTCTTATCGCCTCAGCCAGCTCCACGCGGCTTCATGCGGCCAATTGACGTCATTCTCACAGCCCCACCCCTTCACGCGGCTCATCTCAAGCAGAAACTTTCCACCTCGCACACCTCAGAAAATTTGTAAGAGACAACATGGCCGACATTCAGGAGCTCCTGGTGGTAGAAGTACAGAAGTACAGGCACTGGGATGAGTGGGACCACCAGGACCACCAGGACCACCACCACAGCTGAGTGGAGGGAAACTGCAGCGACAGTCGGCAAAGAGGAGGAATGAGCAAAAAAAACCTGGAAAAACATTCAGGACAGAGATGTGAAGGCAGAACAGACACCAAAGGGAGAAGTGGAGACCCAGGGGGAGGGGCCAAACGACCCATGGACCAATGAGAGAGTTGAGCTGGATCTGAAAATGTATTAAACACAGGGAAGCAGACACACATTTCCCTCTGGAGGAGGGAAGTTTATTGAAAACTCTCATGCATCTAGAAGACGCATGAGAGTCACCATGTTTGGTTTGTTCTGGCAATTTTCTTCTTCTCTAGTTTTTTTACTGTGATAGACGTGCGTTTGTGGCACACTGCCCCCTGCAGTTTGGGAGGAGACACCGCCTGGAGGATAAAAGCACCACGCGGACTCTCGTGCCGACTCCACGCGTCTGTTTTCCACTGGTCACATTTGTGCGGCGAGCATTAACCAGCCTTTAGAGTCCTTTCCTCTGCTTTCACCTCCTGAACCCTGTGAACCCAGTACTGGACTAAAGCTTCACTCTGCTTTAGACCATCCAACCCCCCTGGACCCCCCAAACCCCCACATAAAACCTCCTCCCTCTGGTCCTGGACCACTCTCCAGCCTTATCTGTGAGTCCACAGTATCTGTGTGACCCCGGTCCTGGTCCTGGTCTCCTATCTGGGTCTGGGTGCTTCTATTTCGGTCTCCTTCCATCTTTGGTCTGCGGTCTCCTGGCTCCTCCTCGTCCCCTCCCTCCTCCGGTCCTTATAAAACCCCTGGACTCTTCGTCTGTCTATCACTCATTCCTCATCATGCCCGCAAAGAAAGTGGAACCCAAGAAGCCGGAACCCAAGAAGCCGGAACCCAAGAAGGAGGAGCCTCCTCCTTCCAAAGCTCCGGAGCCGGAGCCCAAACCTGCGGAGGTCGACTTGAAGAGCATCGTCATCGAGTTCAGCGCCGATCAGGTGGAGGAGTTCCGCGACGCCTTCACGCTGTTCGACGAGACTCCCGCTGGTGAGATGAAGATCACGTACGCGCAGTGTGGCGACGTCATGCGCGCTCTGGGTCACAACCCGACCAACGACGAGGTTCTGAAGCTGCTGGGCCGGCCCAAGGCGGAGGAGCTGCAGGTCAAACTGCTGGACTTCGACTCCTTCCTGCCCATGCTGCAGCATGTGGCCCGCTCCAAAGAACAGGGACACTTCGAGGACTTTGTGGAAGGACTGCGAGTGTTCGACAAGGAGGGCAACGGCACCGTCATGGGGGCGGAGCTACGCCACGTCCTGGCCACACTGGGCGAGAAGATGACGGAGGACGAGGTGGACCGGCTGATGGCCGGACAGGAGGATGCCAACGGACACGTCAACTACACCGAGTTCGTCAAACACATCCTGGCCGGATAGAAGACGGACGGGCGGAAAGACAGATGGACGGATGGACAGACGGTGTCCACTGCAGCAGCTGATTCTGAGAAGGACAACAACAATAATAATAATTAAAGCTGCAAGCAGCATTGGGCGGGACCTCGCACCGGGCGTTCCGCCTCCCCTGTGATCTGCGTCCCGGGAATGTCCACACCTCAGCTCCACTCACACCTGTCCGTCCCCATACCAGTTCCCACCCTTTAGTGTCTGTCCTCCTTACATCTGTACAGAACACCAGCGACCCTCTGCTGAAACCACCATCACCTTTAAAATGACACTTTTATTTTGGAAACCCTACTGTGTGTATGTGCATTTGTTTTGTATGTGAGAGAAAGAATCAGTTTGAAAAATGAATTGAAATTGTATAAATAATTGAGCATTAAAGTGATGATTTCTCACATTTAAGGCTTTTATTTTGAAAAAACCCTATTGTGTGAGCATGTGTGTCTGTGAGAAAGAGTACTTTTGAATGAAGAAACATTGCACAAACAGTTGAGTGTTTGGTCATAAAAATGAAAAGAAGTTATGTAATAGAAATTTTGTATTATTGGTAATTAGGGTTTTATTTAGAAAAAATGTACTCCGTGTACTTTTGAATGTGTGCAAAATTTCCAATATCCAAAATACAATCCAGTAAAACCTGTTTTAAAATGGAGAAAGAAGAAAAAAAAAAAAAAAAAAAAAAATTGGATTGTCTGGGATTTGAATCCAGGTCCTTTTGTTTCATAGGCAGCTACATGAACCACTGCACTAAGGACAGACACATACAGCTGTGCACCAGGAAGAGTTTTATAGGGACTTTGTCATTGTTAAAAGTGAAAGTAAACATAGTCTTCAAAAAATCGCCATTATTCCATAACCATAGGTCGGATCTGAAAAATTCTTTCACTTTTGGATTCTGCAGACTTGTGGGAATTTAATGAGGTATAACTTTTTATTCAAAGGTCTGAAATGACTAAGCAGTAATTGCAGAAACGTATAGTAACTTTCAAAGGCAGATTGCCAACTTCCTGTTGGAGTTAGCTCATGAGTGTCAGTGTAGGATTTGTTGGGCTCAATCAGACCAACATTTTGGCATTTGTTTCATGTTTCTACAACATTCCTACTGGCCGCTAGGGCAGATTTTGAGAGTTTTTTAGTACATAGGTGGCGCTACAGAGTCCATTTTGGCACCCAAGGGGTTAATTTTGATATTGAATGAAAGGGTTCACCAGCCATGACATACATGGCAAATTTGGTGAGTTTTGGAGCATGTTAAGGGGGTCAAATGGCAGTCTAAAGTGGAAAAAGTATGAAAATAAACAAATTGTTATAAATCAATAACCATACATCCTATCTCAAAATGTTTTGCATGTGAGCGTTGTGGTGAGTCCTGTGAACGTGTAGATATGTCACATGTGGGGAAAAACTGCAAAATGAAAAATGAGTTTCAAACATCGCAACTTTGCTGGCTTGTAAAAAAGAAACTAAGACAGTTATGGAAAAGGTGTAAAATCGTTGTATTAAGGAGGGTTCACTCTATCTTTTGGCGCTATTTAGAAGTCAATACCACAAACGGTGTCATCGGAGTTAGTTTTAGAAATTTTATTTTGAAAGGCATATTGCGAAGTTCCTGTTGCAGATAGGTCATGAGTGTCAGTGGATGATTTGTAGAGCATGATCCAACAAAAATTTTGGCACTGGTTTCATGTCTGTACGACATTCCTACTGGCCACTAGGGCAGTTGCCGTTTTTTTCACATAGGTGGCGCTAGAGAGCCCATTTTGGCACCTATGGGGTTAATTTTTTCATTTTATCAAATTTTTCGCCAGGCCTGACATGTGTGCCAAATTTGGTGAGTTTTCGTGCATGTTCAGGGGGTCAAAATCCAGGTCAAAGTGGTGTGTGAATAATAATAATAATATATTAAAGCTGCAAGCAGCATTGGGCGGGACCTCGCACCGGGCGTTCCGCCTCCCCCGCGATCCGCCTCCTGGAACCGTCCACACCTCAGCTCCACTCACACCTCTCCGTCCCCATACCAGTTCCCACCCTTTAGTGTCTGTCCTCCTTACATCTGTACAGAACACCAGTGACCCTCTGCTGAAACCACCATCACCTTTAAAATGAGACTTTTATTTTGGAAACCCTACTGTGTGTATGTGCATTTGTTTTGTATGTGAGAGAAAGAATCAGTTTGAAAACTGAATTGAAATTGTATGAATAAGTGAGTATAAAAGTGATGATTTACCACATTTAAGGCTTTTATTTTGGAAAAACCCTATTGTGTGAGGATGTGTGTCTGTGAGAAAGAGTACTTTTGAATGAAGAAACATTGTACAAACAGTTGAGTGTTTGGTCATAAAAATGAAAAGAAGTTATGTAATAGACATTTTGTATTTTTCTTAATTTTGGTTTTATTTTGAAAAAATGTACTCCGTGTACTTTTGAATGTGTGCAAAATTTCCAATATCCACAATACAATGCAGTAAAACCTGTTTTAAAATAAAATTAAAAAAAAAAAACTTTTGGATTACCTGGGACTTGAACCAGGGTTCTTCAGCTCTATAGGCAGCTACATGAACCACTGCACTACAGAGAAACATGTGAAAATGTGCACCAGCAAGACTTTTATAGGGATTTTGCCATTTGGAAAAGTGAAACTAAACATAGTCTTCAAAAAATCGCTATAATTCCATAACCGTAGGTCGTATCTGAAAAATTCTTTCACTTTTGGATTCTGCAGACTTGTGGGAATTCAATGAGGTCTAACTTTTATGTCAAAACTCTGAAATGAATAAGCAGTAATTGCAGAAACGTAGAGTAACTTTCAAAGACAGATTGCCAACTTCCTGTTGGAGTTAGCTCATGAGTGTCAGTGTATGATTTGTCGGCTCAATCAGACCAACATTTTGGCATTTGTTTCATGTTTCTGTGACATTCCTACTGGCCGCTAGGGCAGATTTTGTGTGTTTTTTAGTACATAGGTGGCGCTACAGAGTCCATTTTGGCACCCAAGGGGTTAATTTTTGATATTGTATGAAAGTGTTCACCAGCCATGACATACATGGCAAATTTGGTGAGTTTTGGAGCATGTTAAGGGGGTCAAATGGCAGTCTAAAGTGGAAAAAGTATGAAAATAAAAGAATTGTTATAAATCAACAACCGTACATCCTATCTCAAAAATTTTTGCATGTGAGCATTGTGCTGAGTCCCACGAACGTGTAGATATGTCACATGTCAGGAAAAACTGCAAAGTGAAAAATGAGTTCCAAACATCAAAACTTTGCGGGCTTGTAAAAAAAAAACTAAGACAGTTCCGGAAAAAGTGAGAGATCACTTTTTTGAGGAGGTTTCACTCTATCTTTTGATGCTATTTAGAAGTCAATATGACAAACGGTGTCATCGGAGTTAGTTTTAGAAATTTTATTTTGAAAGGCATATTACGAACTTCCTGTTGGAGTTAGGTCATAAGTGTCAGTGGATGATTTGTAGTGCTTCATCCAACAAGAATTTTGGCACTGGTTTCATGTCTGTACGACATTCCTAGTGGCCACTAGGGCTTTTCCCATTTTTTTCACATAGGTGGCGCTAGAGAGGCCATTTTGGCACCTATGGGGTTAATTTTTACATTTTATCAAATTTTTCGCCAGGCCTCACATGTGTGCCAAATTTGGTGAGTTTTTGAGCATGTTTAGGGGGGCAAATTCCAGTTTAAAGCGTCACGGAAAAATAATAATAATAATTAAAGCTGCAAGCAGCATTGGGCGGGACCTCGCACCGGGCGATCCGCCTCCCCCGCGATCCGCCACCCGTGACTGTCGACGCCTCAGCTCCACTCACACCTGTCCGTCCCCATACCAGTTCCCATCCTTTAGTGTCTGTCCTCCTTACATCTGTACAGAACACCAGTGACCCTCTGCTGAAACCACCATCACCTTTAAAATGAGACTCTTATTTTGGAAACCCTACTGTGTGTATGTGCATTTGTTTTGTATGTGAGAGAAAGAATCAGTTTGAAAAATGAATTGAAATTGTATGAATAAGTGAGTATAAAAGTGATGATTTACCACATTTAAGGCTTTTATTTTGGAAAAACCCTATTGTGTGAGGATGTGTGTCTGTGAGAAAGAGTACTTTTGAATGAAGAAACATTGTACAAACAGTTGAGTGTTTGGTCATAAAAATGAAAAGAAGTTATGTAATAGACATTTTGTATTATTCTTAATTTTGGTTTTATTTTGAAAAAATGTACTCCGTGTACTTTTGAATGTGTGCAAAATTTCCAATATCCACAATACAATGCAGTAAAACCTGTTTTAAAATAAAATTAAAAAAAAAAAATTTTGTGGATTACCTGGGACTTGAACCAGGGTCCTTCAGCTCCATAGGCAGCTACATGAACCACTGCACTACAGAGAAACATGTGAAAATGTGCACCAGCAAGACTTTTATAGGGATTTTGCCATTTGGAAAAGTGAAACTAAACATAGTCTTCAAAAAATCGCTATAATTCCATAACCGTAGGTCGTATCTGAAAAATTCTTTCACTTTTGGATTCTGCAGACTCGTGGGAATTCAATGAGGTTAAACTTTTATGTCAAAACTCTGAAATGAATAAGCAGTAATTGCAGAAACGTAGAGTAACTTTCAAAGGCAGATTGCCAACTTCCTGTTGGAGTTAGCTCATGAGTGTCAGTGTATGATTTGTCGGCTCAATCAGACCAACATTTTGGCATTTGTTTCATGTTTCTGTGACATTCCTACTGGCTGCTAGGGCCGATTTTGTGTGTTTTTTAGTACATAGGTGGCGCTACAGAGTCCATTTTGGCACCCAAGGGGTTAATTTTTGATATTGTATGAAAGTGTTCACCAGCCATGACATACATGGCAAATTTGGTGAGTTTTGGAGCATGTTAAGGGGGTCAAATGGCAGTCTAAAGTGGAAAAAGTATGAAAATAAAAGAATTGTTATAAATCAACAACCGTACATCCTATCTCAAAAATTTTTGCATGTGAGCATTGTGCTGAGTCCCATGAACGTGTAGATATGTCACATGTCAGGAAAAACTGCAAAGTGAAAAATGAGTTCCAAACATCACAACTTTGCGGGCTTGTAAAAAAAAAACTAAGACAGTTCCGGAAAAAGTGAGAGATCACTTTTTTGAGGAGGTTTCACTCTATCTTTTGATGCTATTTAGAAGTCAATATGACAAACGGTGTCATCGGAGTTAGTTTTAGAAATTTTATTTTGAAAGGCATATTACGAACTTCCTGTTGGAGTTAGGTCATAAGTGTCAGTGGATGATTTGTAGTGCTTCATCCAACAAGAATTTTGGCACTGGTTTCATGTCTGTACGACATTCCTAGTGGCCACTAGGGCTTTTTCCATTTTTTTCACATAGGTGGCGCTAGAGAGGCCATTTTGGCACCTATGGGGTTAATTTTTACATTTTATCAAATTTTTCGCCAGGCCTGACATGTGTGCCAAATTTGGTGAGTTTTTGAGCATGTTTAAGGGGGCAAATTCCAGTTTAAAGCGTCACGGAAAAATAATAATAATAATAATAATAATAATATTAAAGCTGCAAGCAGCATTGGGCGGGACCTCGCACCGGGCGATCCGCCTCCCCCACGATCCGCCACCCGTGACTGTCGACGCCTCAGCTCCACTCACACCTGTCCGTCCCCATACCAGTTCCCATCCTTTAGTGTCTGTCCTCCTTACATCTGTACAGAACACCAGTGACCCTCTGCTGAAACCACCATCACCTTTAAAATGAGACTTTTATTTTGGAAACCCTACTGTGTGTATGTGCATTTGTTTTTAATGTTAGAGAAAGAATCAGTTTGAAAAATGAATTGAAATTGTATGAATAAGTGAGTATAAAAGTGATGATTTACCACATTTAAGGCTTTTATTTTGGAAAAACCCTATTGTGTGAGGATGTGTGTCTGTGAGAAAGAGTACTTTTGAATGAAGAAACATTGTACAAACAGTCGAGCGTTTGATCATAAAAATGAAAAGAAGTTATGTAATAGACATTTTGTATTATTCTTAATTTTGGTTTTATTTTGAAAAAATGTACTCCGTGTACTTTTGAATGTGTGCAAAATTTCCAATATCCACAATACAATGCAGTAAAACCTGTTTTAAAATAAAATTAAAAAAAATATTTTGTGGATTGCCTGGGACTTGAACCAGGGTCCTTCAGCTCCATAGGCAGCTACATGAACCACTGCACTACAGAGAGACATGTGAAAATGTGCACCAGCAAGACTTTTATAGGGATTTTGCCATTTGGAAAAGTGAAACTAAACATAGTCTTCAAAAAATCGCTATAATTCCATAACCGTAGGTCGTATCTGAAAAATTCTTTCACTTTTGGATTCTGCAGACTCGTGGGAATTCAATGAGGTTAAACTTTTATGTCAAAACTCTGAAATGAATAAGCAGTAATTGCAGAAACGTAGAGTAACTTTCAAAGGCAGATTGCCAACTTCCTGTTGGAGTTAGCTCATGAGTGTCAGTGTATGATTTGTCGGGCTCAATCAGACCAACATTTTGGCATTTGTTTCATGTTTCTGTGACATTCCTACTGGCTGCTAGGGCAGATTTTGTGTGTTTTTTAGTACATAGGTGGCGCTACAGAGTCCATTTTGGCACCCAAGGGGTTAATTTTTGATATTGTATGAAAGTGTTCACCAGCCATGACATACATGGCAAATTTGGTGAGTTTTGGAGCATGTTAAGGGGGTCAAATGGCAGTCTAAAGTGGAAAAAGTATGAAAATAAAAGAATTGTTATAAATCAACAACCGTACATCCTATCTCAAAAATTTTTGCATGTGAGCATTGTGCTGAGTCCCATGAACGTGTAGATATGTCACATGTCAGGAAAAACTGCAAAGTGAAAAATGAGTTCCAAACATCACAACTTTGCGGGCTTGTAAAAAAAAACTAAGACAGTTCCGGAAAAAGTGAGAGATCACTTTTTGAGGAGGTTTCACTCTATCTTTTGATGCTATTTAGAAGTCAATATGACAAACGCTGTCATCGGAGTTAGTTTTAGAAATTTTATTTTGAAAGGCATATTGCGAACTTCCTGTTGGAGTTAGGTCATGAGTGTCAGTGGATGATTTGTAGTGCTTCATCCAACAAGAATTTTGGCACTGGTTTCATGTCTGTATGACATTCCTAGTGGCCACTAGGGCTTTTCCCATTTTTTTCACATAGGTGGCGCTAGAGAGGCCATTTTGGCACCTATGGGGTTAATTTTTACATTTTATCAAATTTTTCGCCAGGCCTGACATGTGTGCCAAATTTGGTGAGTTTTTGAGCATGTTTAGGGGGGCAAATTCCAGTTTAAAGCGTCACGGAAAAATAATAATAATAATAATAATAATTAAAGCTGCAAGCAGCATTGGGCGGGACCTCGCACCGGGCGATCCGCCTCCCCCGCGATCCGCCACCCGTGACTGTCGACGCCTCAGCTCCACTCACACCTCTCCGTCCCCATACCAGTTCCCATCCTTTAGTGTCTGTCCTCCTTACATCTGTACAGAACACCAGTGACCCTCTGCTGAAACCACCATCACCTTTAAAATGAGACTTTTATTTTGGAAACCCTACTGTGTGTATGTGCATTTGTTTTTAATGTGAGAGAAAGAATCAGTTTGAAAAATGAATTGAAGTTGTATGAATAAGTGAGTATAAAAGTGATGATTTACCACATTTAAGGCTTTTATTTTGAAAAAACCCTATTGTGTGAGCATGTGTGTCTGTGAGAAAGAGTACTTTTGAATGAAGAAACATTGTACAAAGAGTTGAGCGTTTGATCATAAAAATGAAAAGAAGTTATGTAATAGAAATTTTGTATTATTGGCATTTGGGGTTTTATTTTGAAAAAATGTACTCCGTGTACTTTTGAATGTGTGCAAAATTTCCAGTATCCAAAATACAATGCAGTAAAACCTGTTTTAAAATGGAGAAAGAAAAAAAAAAAAAAAAAAAAAAAGTTCTGATTATCTGGGACTTGAACCCAGGTCCTCTTGTTCCATAGGTAACTACATGAACCACTGCACTTAGGACAGACACATACATCTGTTCACCAGGAAGAGTTTTATAGGGACTTTGTCATTGTTAAAAGTGAAAGTAAACATAGTCTTCAAAAAATCGCCATTATTCCATAACCGTAGGTTGTATCTGAAAAATTCTTTCACTTTTGGATTCTGCAGAGTTCTGGGAATTTAATGAGGTATAACTTTTTATTCAAAGGTCTGAAATGACTAAGCAGTAATTGCAGAAACGTAGAGTAACTTTCAAAGGCAGATTGCCAACTTCCTGTTGGAGTTAGCTCATGAGTGTCAGTGTATGATTTGTCGGGCTCAATCAGACCAACATTTTGGCATTTGTTTCATGTTTCTGTGACATTCCTACTGGCCGCTAGGGCAGATTTTGTGTGTTTTTTAGTACATAGGTGGCGCTACAGAATCCATTTTGGCACACAAGGGGTTAATTTTGATATTGTATGAAAGTGTTCACCAGCCATGACATACATGGCAAATTTGGTGAGTTTTGGAGCATGTTAAGGGGGTCAAATGGCAGTCTAAAATGGAAAAATTATGAAAATAAACAAATTGTTATAAATCAATAACCGTACATCCTATCTCAAAAAGTTTTGGAAGTGAGAGTTGTGCTGAGTCCCGTGAACGCGTAGATATGTCACATGTGGGGAAAAACTGCAAAATGAAAAATGAGTTTCAAACATCGCAACTTTGCTGGCTTGTAAAAAAGAAACTAAGACAGTTATGGAAAAGGTGTGAAATCGTTGTATTAAGGAGGGTTCACTCTATCTTTTGGCGCTATTTAGAAGTCAATACCACAAACGGTGTCATCGGAGTTAGTTTTAGAAATTTTATTTTGAAAGGCATATTGCGAAGTTCCTGTTGGAGTTAGGTCATGAGTGTCAGTGGATGATTTGTAGAGCATGATCCAACAAAAATTTTGGCACTGGTTTCATGTCTGTACGACATTCCTACTGGCCACTAGGGCAGTTGCCGTTTTTTTCACATAGGTGGCGCTAGAGAGCCCATTTTGGCACCTATGGGGTTAATTTTTTCATTTTATTAAATTTTTCGCCAGGCCTGACATGTGTGCCAAATTTGGTGAGTTTTCGTGCATGTTCAGGGGGTCAAAATCCAGGTCAAAGTGGTGTGTGAATAATAATAATAATAATATAAAAACGAACGAAAAACAATAGGGCCTTGCTTGCAGGCAAGGCCTCTCACTGCGTGAGAGGGCCTTACCTTTCGGCTCGGTCCCTAATTAAAGCTTCAAGCAGCATTGGGCGGGACCTCGCACCGGGCGATCCGCCTCCCCCGCGATCCGCCACCCGTGACTGTCGACGCCTCAGCTCCACTC